>NW_025421637.1:0-76037 GCF_011764305.1 Mustela putorius furo
CGAGATCTCTAGGTGTAAGATGGAGAGTCCACTGAAGGACGTTCTCAACGGGCCAATGGTACGTTACCCCCGTTAAAGACGAAAATGGCTTGTACCTTTTTTAAGAGAAGTGGCTGAAGTAGCTCCCTGGTTCATAGATGAAGGGCTCTTAAATATGCCTCAGTGGGAGCACTTAGGAGAAGATTTGAAAACGCTGCCCATCGGTGACCCCCGGGAACTCTTTGCCGTTTGGTCATTGGTAAAGGTATGCCTACAGTCCACTAGAGAGCCCCTTGAAACAGGCGGTGCAAACAGGGAGGAGAGGTTCTGGAACAAGTAAGGGAGGAATCTCGTAAGGGGTCCTCTAAGGATTCTGACCCCGGGAGGTGAGAGCTCGGAAGGACTTTCAGATAGTGAATTACAAGAGATAGGGGAGAAGGAAAGTCGGTGAGAAAGAGAAATCTTACAGTTTTCAGGCCCTTCAGGATTTAGAAATCATACGGCAACAGTTTTGAGAGCAAGGAGAGACGGGGTTACAGAAGGTGTTGGAGGAGAGTTAAAAATGCAGAGGGAGGTCATGACGCAGCTGAAGGCCGAAGTGCAGGCTGAAGCGGCGGCGCAGCCAGAATTGAAAGCGGGAGTCACTGATAAGGCGCAGCTGGAATTGGAGGCGGATGTTACGCTGCCTCCGCTTTCAAACCCCTCAGCGCCGCCCTGTGAGTGCCCCCCCCCCCCCTATCGGCCCAGCTGCGCCAAGACGTGTCATTGTTCAGAGTGTAAGGCACAAAGTTGGAGAGAGGTCCTTGATCCGAGCAAAGGGTTCTTTCCTGTTTTAGAAGATCAGAACCAGCAAAGATATCATCAGCCGCTGGATTTTAAGTTGGTAAAACAGCTTAAAAAAAAGGCAATCAGCGCCTATGGACCCCAGGCAGCTTTCACTGTCTCCCTTGTGGAGTCGCTGGGAACACTTTACCTCACTCCTGAGGATTAAGCTAACTTGACCAGAGCGGTTTTAAGATCACGTAGGCTCTCGATTTGAAACAAATGTTACTTGCAATTGCACCTCAGCTAAGCACATAAGTTACTTATCAATGCCCGTCTGTGTTAGAGCTCCCTTTCTCTTCATAGTTTTTTAATGCTTCTACTATTAACAAGTTATCTAGTCTCTCTTGTGAGTCCCAGAATTGTCTGCTATCAGAATGTTGGAACGCCTCGGTGAGAGACTCGGCAGTAATAGCCAAGATACCGACGTATATCCCGATGCCAGTACAGGTGAACCTCGACAACCTGCCGGTGCTGCTGCTTCGACATAAACGAGACTTTGACTGCAGCAACACTCAACAATGTCACCGGGAGGGTAACTGAAGCCCTTGCAACACAAAATCAGATTAATGGACTGTTGGGTATATACAAAACCTGCCTGGAATCTGTGTCACCCCTATAGCTCATAACAACTTATCCTTAGCAGTTACCCGTTGCTCAGCTTGCTGAAAAACTTTGTAAACTCCTTGTTTTCTCACTTCCCTTCCCTGACGCATGCTTGGTATGTCATAGGAACAATTATAGGAGTGTTAGTGGTAATTGTTCTTTTCATGTGTTTCTTGCCCTGTGCAATTAAAATCATACTCGCAGAGGTTTATAAGTTAAGAGCCATTATACGTAACCATCAGCTAATCAACCGCAGTAAGCTCAGAGAGCGGCCTTAAACGCCGCTCAAGTATCTCTTGGCTCCTCCTCCTTAAGCTATTATGACAATCAATCTCTTTCCTCAAAAACTAGGCAGGCATAAGAGCCTTGATGATTCCGGCTCAAATACTCCTTCTAAAATGCATCTGCAGAATTGTATGACAACAACGGCTACAGCGGCGGGCTTAGGTCTAAGCCATGATGGCTCTAGAGGCTGGTACATCCCCCCAGATATGGCTAGTACGCTGGGTCGGTAGCCAAAGACGGGTAAGACTGATCCCTCACCATAGCAACCTAAGACAGGGGCTCCTCGGCCAGGGGGAGTACCCGATGACGGGTAAGCATGTGTGCTGAGGATTGGCAACCTAAGACAGGCACGATCCCTGCCATATACAAAATAAAAAAGGGGGAGCTGTGGGGAGCCATCCAGCAGATGCAAGGAGTCACGTAGATGGATGTGCCCATGGATTGAGGAAATGAGGATGATTGGTTGAGGAGAATGTGGGGCGCGCTCGTGATCAGCGCGTGAACAGCACTAGGAGCCAAGAGATATATGCATGATCACTGCTAGAGAACAAAAGAATCCTGCTCGGTTAAATAAGTGCGCACGAGGGCACTGCATGCACGGCATTCTGATTGGGCAGGAAGGGGGGCGTACACACGTGAATATATACTGCTGTAAGTGCTTGGTGCGGCGCAGCCGCCATTAGCATTAGTACTTTAACATTAGTAATAAAGAAGTTTGCCACTCACCTCGTCTGCGGGTCGTTCTTGCGGGCCGAGAGCGACACCAGAGGGCAATGTTTTTTTTCTGGAGGGCAGGCAGTGTGCTGCATTGTAGTTCTAGATTGCCAAACTGGAGGGCTTGTGGGCCAGTAGTCTGAGGACGGTTGTCTGAGAACCCAAGCTAGGCCTAGGTTTCTGGGTGACGATATGGCAGGCACAATCTACAGACCTGAATCGAGATCTCGTGCATCTGAAGTCAGGGCGAGGAGCAGACGATCGCTCACGTTGGACTTTCTGTCCCTGATGGCCCCTTCTTGAAGGGGGGGTGGATCACGAGGCCATGGGGGTTTTCCCACGATGGGAGTTGTGAGAAGCTCCCAACTGCAAAGATTCTTCTGCAGGACAATTGAGACCTGTTGGTTGGCTCCAGGACAACGATTCCGAGCAGGGTTCTAAGGATGGATGGCTGGGTAGCCCACCTCGCATTCCAATTGTCTCCAAGCAACAAGACAGGTTAGATCTGCTGGATCTGGGGGAGCAACCGAGGAGGCTGAGTTGAAATGGACTCTCCCGTGGATGTGTCCTAATATGTCTTTGTGTCTATGGAGACCTTGGAAAGAAGCGGTGGCACTGGGGCCCTGAAGGGTTCTCCTTAACAGAGGCTTTCACACAGCTCCATCGTGCAAGTTTCCCATGTGTAGATGAGATTTGTTCTGATGGGTGAGTCTAGAAACAGCCATTTGCTGTTATGAAATCCAGGCCTCTGAGGAGAGATGCCTGGAAACCAAAGCAATGGATCCGATAGGTGCCTAGGGGCCTGTTCGTTCCTTTTTACCTCTGGGGACATCAGTCTACGGGTCTGAGTGCAGGTAGGTGCTCAGATGGGCTCAGATTGCCCCTGTTTGTCCTGGGAAGCCACAACTATTGGGATGGCCTCAGGGACTTTGGAGGTTTATCCTATTAGTTGAGTTTTGGCCATTTGAATGGGCACATACAATTCCCTTGGAGAGGGCAAGCACAGTCCTCAGGTTTGGCTCCAGGGGCCTGAGCCTGTAGGGTGTGTAGGCCAGAGCTGTTTGGACAGGTTTATCTCGCTCCGAGTCTTGTCTGAAGCACCCAAAGGCACCGTTGGCGCTGTGGTGGGAGGGGGAGGCGTGGCTGCGGGACCCAGGGTTCCCCAGATAAAGGCACCGAGGGACAGGACCCCGGAAGCAGAAGGCTGGGAAGCAGGTGAAATTTGGAGCCCGGTCTTCCTGGTGGGCCCGGCCTCATGGGACAGCACCAGGGAGGGAACCCCCGCAGGCCGAGGATTAGCAGGAGGCGTCAGCCTCACTGTAGCCTGCCTCAAGGAGGGCTTCCTGATGAGGTGCATGCTCGAGCTCTCGCGATGCCGGCCATGTGCGGTGGGGCTGCCCTTCAGACGTGTGGCACCCGAAGAGAGTTTGCTGGGCGTTTTCTGGGCTCAGGGACAGGTCGTATCATAAGATGGTATTCCAGAACAGAACCCTGAGGACAGATGCCTGAAAACCTAATCAGGTGTTCCAATGAGGTCCAATGGCTTGTGAGGTTCAATCTTCTGACTCAGGACCATTGACGTGGCTGTCCCTCTGAATGTAGCTAATCAGGGTGTTTCATACTGTGCATTTGCATCCAGACAGCCGCCAAAATTGGAGTGGGCTCAGGGGCCTTGCAGGTTTCTCTTAATCTGGAACGTTTGGGCAACTGTGATAGGCACAGTTTCCTTGGGGAATTCAGCCACAGTCCTTTGGTGCACCTTGAGTGACCCCATCCAGGAGGGCATGTGAGCCATGGTTTTGGGAAAGAAGTCTGCAAACACAAATTCAGGTTCAGATTAGTCGCGAGGTGATCACAGGCCAAATGCATAGACTTGGGGGTCAGCTCATCAGCAACTGTAATTAGGATGACTAGAAGACAGTAGCACAGACTTTTCCATCTGGATTGTGTGTCCAGAATGACCTCAGAATGTAGGTGATGTCTCATGCATCCATGGGAGACTTTTTGTCTCTAAGGATCCTGGCGGCTCCCCTTAGCTTGGTGGCTTTTTCGGGGAAGATAAGAGTGCTGTTTTCCATCTTAGAGGTGCCACAAAACAGGCATTTTAGATATGGGTTCTAAGTCTGGGCGCCTGGAAAATCCCACCAAGGGTTAGAATTTGGGGTTAGGGGAGTACCAGGCCTGCAATGCAGGAACCTTGTGGTGGAACTGAGAGAGTTTGTTTGAAAGCATACTTGGGTGAGGGTCACAATGCCTGTTTGTGCCCTGGGGAGCCATCAGGAGTTGGCCTGGTCACATTGGCCATGTACCTTGCTCCCACTTTGAGAGCTGGATACCCATTTCAACACCCAGGTGTCCCTTCCATGGAAAAGGAGTAGAACTCTATAGTGTTTCAGGTTCCCCCATTGGAAGGATTTCAGCAAAATCTGGGGAAAGGTGCGAGAATACCAAGTATGGGTAGAGATGACAGACTTGGGCCATGGCCAGTCCCACATGCTAGATATAGGACCTGGCACTCCCTGTGACTTACTCTAGGTCCGGACAAAGGCTCTGTAAGACACAACACTAGTGGCCAGGGAAGTCTATAAATCGGGGTTCCATCCAGGGCCAAGCGGACTGATCCTAATGTGGCGATTCTGGGCAGACTAACCAGGCACTTCTTCCTATGAGAGAGGCAGAATGCTGCATTGCGGCTCCAGAATTCAATATCAAGAGGCCTTGGGGAGCAGTAGGTTGAGGATGGAATTGTAGACACAAGCTACTGTACAATTCAGTGCCAAGCGGAACGCAGTTCCAGTGTGAAGCGTCTTTTTTGATATATCCAGCACCTGAGTAAGGACGGATGTCAGATGTTTGCTCACACTACTGTTTTTGTCTACAATGACCAAGAAATGGAAGGGTGGCATCAAGAGCCCATCGAGGATTTCCCACTCTGAGACTTGTGAGATGCTCCAAACAGCAAGGTTTCCTTCTACTGGACAGGTGGAGTCTGGTTTGTTTGCTCCACAGTACCCCCATGTAGCAGAGCTCTTCGGCATGGATGCCTGGAAAGCACACCTCCATTGACCATTGGAGCTGAGGAATATGGCAGTTTCGTTCTGATGACACTGGGGCGAAGTACCAAGGCCTTGAGTTGACATGGAATATCTTGCACATGGGTCACAACGCTGGTTTGTTACCAGGGAGATCTTACAATGCACTGTTGGCAAAGGGTACTTGCAGGATTCTTCTACCCTGAGAGTTTGACACATGTCCAAGAGCACGGTTTCCTTCTGGGGACAAGAGTTGTTCTGTTGTGTGGCTCAGGGACTACATGTTGGAATATAAGTCAGTATTGGAGAACAGGCCTCTGGAAACAGTGCCTAAAAATCTAAACTTGGGTATCAGTGAAGTCCTATAGTCATGGCAGGTTCAAACTTCTGACTCAGGCCCTTGGATTTGGATGTCTGCCTGGAGGCAGTGGCATATTGTGTGTCAGAATGTGCATTTGAGTCCAGAGCCTTCTTAGAAATTGAGGTGGGCTCAGGGGGTTTTACTTTGCTCCTAATCTTCAGTGTTTGGGCAACCGTGAAGGTCAGAGTTTCCTTTGGGAGTGTAAGGACAGTCATCTGGTGTGGCACCATAGGCCCCATTCTGGGGGGGGCATGTGGGCCAGCGCTTTGGGGGGAGAGATATCTGCAAAAGCAAACTAGGGTTAGAGTGAGGGCCGAGGTGATCACAGGTCCGATGTTCAGGCCCAGAGGGCAGCTCATAGTGTACTGAAATTAAGGTGTCATAGCGCAGGTTCTTCTGTCGGGGGTGTGTGCCCGGGATGGTCGCGAAAGGTAGGGGTGGCTTCATGAGTCCATGAGAAATTCTTCATCTCTGGGGATTCTGCTCAGCTCCCAAGAGTTTGGTGTCTCTGAGGGAAGGGAAGACTGTTGTTTTCCGTCTCAGAGGACACCCAAATAGGGATTCCAGAGACAGGTTCTGGGTATGGGTGACTTGAAAACATTAACAAGGGTGAGGATTTGCCCTTAGGGTCCTGGAAGTCCCACTCTGTGGGCTCCTGATCCAGCTACTGCGGGGGTTTTGTTTGAAAGCAAGCTCACGCTGCCTGTTTGTATCCAGGGAGTCTTCCATGTGTAACCGTGGTCTCATGTGCCATGCAGCTGGTTGCCACACAGAGAGTTGGGAAGGAGGAGTACTCTTGTGTGTGAGGTTCCCCCATAGGCATGGATTTGAGCTACGGTGTGGGACAGAGGACTGAATATACAGGTTGAGTAGAGATGTTGGTTTCAGGACACAGGAAGTCACACCTTCAGGAAATGGGGCCCATCTCTGGGTGGTTGACTGGAGGTCGTGGCTCAGTCTGTGTCAGTCAGACCCTTGTGCCCATTGAACCTAAGAACGGAAGTCTGAGAACACAAGCTAGGCTTAGGATTCTGGGTGAGGACATGGCAGGCACAATGGACAGAACTGAATCGAGATCTCGTGCATCTGAAGTCAGGGCGAGGATCAGACGAACACTCAGGTTGGACTTTCTGTCCCTGATGCCCTTTTCATAAAAGGGGGGGGGGGGTCACGAAGCCATTGGGGGATTTCCCAAGATAGGAGTTGTGAGAAGCTCCAAACTGCAAAGATTCTTCTGCAGGACAATTGAGACCTGTTGGTTGGAGCCAGGCCAACGATTCCGAGCAGGGTTCTAAGGATGGATGGCTGGGTAGCCCACCTCGCATTCCAATTGTCTCCTAGCAACAAGACAGGTTAGATCTGTTGGATCTGGGGGGAGCAACCGAGGAGGCTGAGTTGAAATGGACTCTCCTGTGGATGGGTCCTAATGTGTTTTTGTGTCTAAGGAGACCTTGGAATGAAGCGGCGGTGGCACTGGGGGCCTGAATGGATCTCCTAAAGAGGCTTTGACACAGCTCCAACGTGCAAGTTTACCATGTGTCAATGAGATTTGTTCTGATGGGTGAATGAAGAAACAGCCATATGCTGGTATTGAAATCCAGGTCGCTGAGGAGAGATGCCTGGAAAGCAAAGCAATGGATCCGATAGGAACCTAGGGGTCTGTTCGTTCCTTTTTACCTCTGGGGACATCAGTCTATGGGTCTGAGTGCAGGTAGGTGCTCAGATGAGCTCAGATTGCCCCTGTTTGTCATCGGAAGCCACAAGTATTGGGATGGCCTCAGGGACTTTGGAGGTTTATCCTATTAGTAGGTTTGTAGCCATTGGAATGGGCACACACAATTCCCTTGGAGAGGGCAAGTACAGTCCTCAGGTTTGGCACCAGGGGCCTGAGCATGTAGGGTGTGTAGGCCAGAACTGTTTGGACAGATGTCTGAATACACAAACTCGGCTTATGTTTCGGATCATAAGAATGGCAGGCCTGATCTACAGACCATGAGGAGAACCCTTCGGGATATGAAAAAAGGGCGAGTGTGAGGCTCTTACTCATGTTTTTTTCTCTGGATATCGTGTCACTCATAGTCGTGAAATTTCCGGGTGACTTCATGGGAAATGGACAAGTCCTACTCTCTGGGGGTTTGGCCCCGTCCAAGTGTTTTGGGTAATTCTGTGGGATGGAAGAAGTCCGTTTTTTTGTTGTTTTTGTTTTGTTTTTTAACCTCAGGTGTCCCACCAAATGAGCGACTCCAGAGTGGAGCAACTGGACAACCAGAAATCTGGTTAAATATTAGGGAATATATGAATACTAGAAACAAAGCAGTGTGTCACTTACAAAAGTGTTCCCACAGGATTTCCTACCTTCCTTTACCTCAATCAACTTTTATGAGAATACAGAAAAATTCTAAGAGTGTGTATAGTTAAAGCTATTTTAATATCTCTAAAATTGGTCATCTATAATAAAGTGTAAAACCACTCCTGCTTTCAAATCCCGCTTCAAGCATGGGTTTCTTTATAAGACCATGTTAGGTAATTGATTTGGGGAGTATAACTATCATACTCATTAAAGATAATGGAATGAATTTCAGGCATATTAAATATATGCCTAAGGGCTCAGAATGGACCGACACTATATAGATGTCACAAGTTAATATTTTTCATCCCTTAAAATAACTAGTGGGTAACTCATTCACATTTTCTTTTGATTATCAAATGTGTTTTTTACTGTGATTTTACTCTGTCTCATGACTTTTTTAAAAATCTCCCACAAAAGACTTAAGAAAGTTGCTTTATTTGGTTTAGGATCAATTAGGATTTTTTTTTTTTTTGAGATTAATTTCTTCCCTAGTTTATTCATTATAGACATTGTTTATTTTCCTTAGAACATTTAGCCTCAGGGTTTCATGACATGCTACTACATTACAGAATATAAATAGGCCTCCAGTCTTCCTTTTCCCCCAACCCCTATAAATTCATTTCTAATGACTGGAAAGCATGCAGAGGCACTCAAAGAGATATCAGAGTTTTTCAAAGTCCTTATTTTCAGCATGAAAAAAGAACTCTAAATCGGAACCCATTACTTATAGTTCATTTATTTACTGGTCTAGAAAACGAATAACCTCATTATAGCTCAGCTTTGTCTTGCACATACAAGAAATCTTCATCATCATTATGATGTAGCAGTTATCTTGAGTAAAAAATTAAATTATTCTTTTAGCAGACTGTCCTCCTTTCTACTAATGAAGTTGTGTTAAAAGTACATTTCTTGCAGAAAATGCCAATGTCTGATTAGATTTTCAACATACTACATTGAACTGACTGCATACATTAAATTGAATTTTCCAAGTAATTTTTTTCTCATCCCAAAAAAAAAAAATATTAGGGAATATAGACATGTCAAGACCATTATGACATCTAATGGTCCAGCCACTGAGAGGACTTACTAGAGGACAGGACTCACGCTAAGGGTCACAATGCGTGTTTATGCCCACGTCGCACTCAAGAATGGGCGGGGCCTCAGGGTGAATGCTTGTTTCTCCTAAACTGAACATTGTACAACATGCCAAACAGAAGGTTTCTTGCCATGGGTAAGGAGTTGTTCTGATTTCTGCATCACAGTCACACCTGGGCAGTGATTGGAGATAAGGTCTAGGTTCTGAAGCCTGAAAACTGAGGTCAGGAAGTGATGATGACATACGGCCATGACGGGTCTGATGTGCTCAGTGTGCGGTCAGTTGTCTGGGTGTTGGTCAGGAGGTCCGGGCTCAGGTTATGTCAGAGAGTGCATAGTGCCCAGGTTAGACTATATAATTAGGGTACAGTTGAGTGCCGTGTAGGTTTATCCTCATTTAACCTGCCTGGGCAGCTCATTAGGCAATATATTTTTTCTAGAGGGCAGGCAGAGTGCTGCATTGGGGGTCCGAATTGCCAAACATGAGGGATTCGGGGCCAGGAGAGTGAGGACGGAAGTCTGAGAACACAAGCGAGACTTGGGCTTCCGAGCGAGGGGACGGCAGTTACCCCTGCAGATCTGAACCAGTATCTCATGCTTCTGACGTCAGGGCGAGGATCAGATGTTGGATTAGGTTGGAGTTTCTGTGCATGATGGCCCCTTCATAAAGGGAGCGGAGTCTCGAGTCCATGTAGGTATTCTCACGTTGGGAGTTGTGAGATGCCCCCTTCAAGGATTCCTTCTGCGGGAAAATTGAGACCTGTTGGACAGCTCCAAGACATGCCATATGGTTTCTGCGCCAGTGCCATTAGATTTATTGCTCAGGCTTTTGTTTCTGGATTTTGTAGCAGCAAAGGCCGTGGGATGTCGGGAAGGCATAATAGGCCATGGAGGAATCCTCCTCTCTGTAGATTTGGCCCGATACAAATTGTTTTTTTCGTCAATCTGTGGGATGGGAGGACTCCTTTCAGATTTGTTACCTCAGATGTCCCACCAAAAGAGGAATTCAAAAGCAGACCCTGGGGAAGAGTGAAGGGACAACCCGAACTATGGTTAAAAATTGGAGCCTAGGGGCATGGCAAGCCCAATTATTTTCAAACCTGGGCAGTGATTGGAGATAAGGTCTAGGTTCTAAAGCCTGAAAACCAATGTTGGGAAGAGATGACGACCTAAGGCCATGGCGGGTCCGATGTGCTCAGTGTGTGGAAAGCTGTCTGGGTGGGGCCAGGAGGTCCAGGCTCAGTCTGTGTCAGAAAGGGCATTAGTGCCCAGGTCAGCCTATATATATTTGGGGTACAGCCGAATGGAGTGTAGGTTGATCCTCATTTGGGGTTTCTGGGTAGCCCCAGAGGGCAATGTTTTTTCTTCTGGAGGACAGGCAGAGTGCTGCATTGTAGTTCTAGATTGCCAAACTGGAGGGCTTGTGGGACAGTAGTCTGAGGACAGAAGTCTAAGAACCCAAGCTAGGCCTAGGTTTCTGGGTGAGGATATGGCACGCACAATCTGCAGACCTGAATCGAGATCTCGTGCATCTGAAGTCAGGGCGAGGATCAGACGATCACTCAGTTTGGACATTCTGTCCCTGATGGCCCCTTCTTGAAGGTGGGGTGGAACACGAGGCCATGGGGGTTTTCCCACGATGGGAGTAGTGAGAAGCTCGCAACTGCAAAGATTCTTCTGCAGGACAATTGAGACCTGTTGGTTGGAGCCAGGCCAATGATTCTGAGCAGGGTTCTAAGGCTGGATGGCTGTGTAGCCCTCCTCGCATTCCAATTGTCTCCAAGCAACAAGACAGGTTAGATCTGCTGGATCTGGGGGGAGCAACCGAGGAGGCTGAGTTGAAATGGACTCTCCCGTGGATGCGTCCTAATATGAATTTCTGTCTATGGAGACCTTGGAATGAAGCGGTGGCACTGGGGCCCTGAAGGATTCTCCGAAAAAGAGAGGCTTTCACACAACTCCATCGTGCAAGTTTCTCATGTGTAGATGAGATTTGTTCTAATGGGTGAGTCAAGAAACAGCCATATGCTGATATTGAAATCCAGGCCTCTGAGGAGAGATGCCTGGAAACCAAAGCAATAGATCCGTTAGGTGCCTAGGGGCCTGTTTGTTCCTTTTTACCTCTGGGGACATCAGTCTACGGGTCTGACTGAGGGTAGGTGCTCAGATAGACCCAGATTACCCCTGTTTGTCCTGGGAAGCCACAAATAATGGGATGGCCTCAGGGACATTGGAGGTTTATCCTCTTAGTAGGGTTGTGGCCATTGGAATGGGCACATACAATTCTCTTGGAGAGTGCAAGCACAGTCGTCAGGTTTGGCTCCAGGGGCCTGAGCCTGTAGGGTGTGTAGGCCAGGGCTGTTTGGACAGTTGTCTGAAAACACAAACTCGGCTTATGTTTCGGGTCATAGCTATGGCAGGACTGATCTACAGACCATGAAGAGAACTCTTCGGGATATGAAAAAATGGCGACTGTGAGGCTTTGCTCAAGTTTTTGTCTCTAGATAACGTGTCACTCATGGTCGTGAAATTTCCGAGTGACTTCATGGGAAATGGAGGAGTCTTACTCTCTGGGGGTTTGGCCCCGTCCAAAGAGTTTGGGGTCATTTTGTGGGATGAAAGAAGTCCGTTGTTCTGTTGTTGTTGATTTTCTTTTTGTTTTGTTTTGTTTTTCAACCTCAGGTGTCCCACCAAATGAGAGATTCCAGAGTAGAGCCCTGGGAACGGGCCACTGGACAACCAGAAACCGTGTTAAAAATTGGGGCCTAGGGACATGTCAAGCCCATTATGACATCTAATGGTCCAGCCACTGAGAGGACGTACTAGAGGACATGACTCACGCTGAGGGTCACAATGCGTGTTTATGCCCTCGTCGCACTCAAGAATGGGCGGGGCTTCAGGGTGAATGCTGGTTTCTCCTACACTGAACGTTGGACAACATGCCAACCACAAGGTTTCTTGACATGGGTAAGGAAGAGTTCTGATTTCTGCATCACAGTGAACCCTGGGCAGTGATTGGAGATAATGTCTAGGTTCTGAAGCCTGAAAATTGAGGTAGGGAAGAGATGATGACCTAAGGCCATGGCGGGTCTGATGTGCTCAGTGTGCGGTCAGCTGTCTAGTGTTGTTCATGAAGTCCGGGCTCAGGTTGTCAGACAGTGCATTAGTGCCCTGGTTAGACAATATATTTTGGGTGCATTCGAGTGCCGTGTAGGTTCTTATCTGAAGAACTCTTCAGGATATGAAGAATGAACGAGTCTGAGGCACGTGCTCAGGCTTTTGTCTCTGGATTTTGTATCAGCGATGGCCGTGGAAAGTTGGAGAGGCCTAATGGGCCATGGACGAATCTTGCTCTCTGTGGATTTGGCCCGATCTCAATTGTTTTTCGTCATTCTGTGGGATGGGAGGACTCCTTTCAGGTTTGTTACATCAGGTGTCCCACCAAAAGAGAATTCCAATTCAGAGCCCTGGGGAAGAGTGAAGGGACAACCCGAACTAGGGTTAAAAATTGGGGCCTAGGGGCATGGCAAGCTCAATATGCTGTCTCTCCATCCAGCCACTGAGAGGCCTTACCTGAGGACTGGGCTCAGGCTGAGGGTCACAATGTGTGTTTGTGACCAATGTCGCCCGAAAGCATTGGCGGGGCCTCATGGGCCACACTGGTTTCATCTTCACAGAACTTTGGACAACATGCCAACCACAAGGTTTCCTTCCATTGGGAAAGAGCTCTGATTTCTGCATCATTTTCAAACGCGGGCAGTGATTGCGGGTAAGGTCTCGGTTCTGAAGCCTGAAACCGAGGTTGAGAAGAGATGACGACCTAAGGCCATGGCGGGTCCGAAGTGCTCAGTGTGCGGCCAGCTGTCGGGGGTGGGGCCTGGAGGTCCAGGCTCAGGCAGTGTCAGAAAGGGCATTAGTGCCCAGGTCAGCGTATGTATTTGGGGTACAGCCGAATGGCGTGCAGGTTGATCCTTAGTTGGGGTTTTTGGGTAGCCCCAGAGGGCAATATTTTTCTTCTGGAGGGCAGACAGAGTGCTGCATTGTAGTCTAGATTGCCAAACTGGAGGACTTGTGGCCAGTAGTCTGAGGACGGAAGTCTGAGAACCCAAGCTAAGCCTAGGTTCTGGGTGAGGATATGGCAGGCACAATCTACAGACCTGAATCGAGATCTCGAGCAACTGAAGTCAGGGCGAGGATCAGACGATCGCTTAGGTTGGACATTCTGTCCCTGATGGCCCCTTCTTGAGGGGGCCTGGATCACCAGGCCATGGGGGTTTTCCCACGATGGGAGTTGTGAGAAGCTCCCAACTGCAAACATTCTTCTGCAGGACAATTGAGACCTGTTGGTTGGCTCCAGGACAAGTTTCCGTGCAGGGTTCTAAGGATGGATGGCAGTGTAGCCCACCTCGCATTCCAATTGTCTCCAAGCAACAAGACAGGTTAGATCTGCTGGATCTGGGGGAGCATCCGAGGAGACTGAGTTGAAATGGACTCTCCCGTGGATGTGTCCTAATATGATTTTGTGTGTATGGAGACCTGGAATGAATCGTTGGCACTGGGGCCCTGAAGGGTTCTCCTAAAGAGAGGCTTGCACACAGCTCCATCGTGCAAGTTTCCCATGTGTTGATGAGATTTGTTCTGATGGTTGAGTCAAGAAACAGGCATATGCTGTTATTGAAATGCAGGCCTCTGAGGAGAGATGCCTGGAAGCCAAACCAATGGTTCTGATAGGTGCCTAGGGGCCTGTTCGTTTTTTTTTTTACCTCTGGGGACATCAGTCTACGGGTCTGAGTGCAGGTAGGTGCTCAGATGTGCCCAGATTGCCCCTGTTGTCATGGGAAGCCACAAATATTGGGATGGCCTCAGGGACCTTGGAGGTTTATCCTATTAGTAGGGTTGTGGCCATTGGAATGGGCACATACAATTCCCTTGGAGAGGGCAAGCACAGTCGTCAGGTTTGGCTCCAGGGGCCTGAGCCTGTAGGGTGTGTAGGCTAGGGCTGTTTGGACAGTTGTCTGAAAACAGAAACTCTTCTTATGTTTCGGGTCATAGGAATGGCAGGACTGATCTACAGACCATGAGGAGAACTCTTCGGGATATGAAAAAACGACAGGTGTGAGGCTCTTGCTCAAGTTTTTGTCTCTGTATATCGTGTGTCTCATTGTCGTGAAATTTCCGGGTGACTTCATGGGAAATGGACGAGTCTTACTCTCTGGGGGTTTGGCCCGGTCCAAAGAGTTTGGGGTCATTCTGTGGGATGGAATACGTCCGTTGTTCTGTTGTTGTTGATTTTTTTGTTTTGTTTTTCAAACTCAGGTGTCCCACCAAATGAGGGATTCCAGAGTAGAGCCCTGGGGAGGGGCATCTGGAAAACCAGAAATCTGGTTAAAATTGGGGCCTAGGGACATGTCAAGCCCATTATGACCTCTAATGGTCCAGCCACTGAGAGGACGTACTAGAGGACAGGACTCACGCTGAGGGTCACAATGCGTGTTTATTCCCTCGTCGCACTTAAGAATGGGCGGGGCCTCAGGGTGAATGCTGGTTTTTCCTACACTGAGCGTTGGACAACATGCCAACCACAAGGTTTCTTGCCATGGGTAAGGAAGAGTTCTGATTTCTGCATCACAGTCACCCCAGGGCAGTGATTGGAGATAAGGTCTAGGTTCTGAAGCCTGAAAACTGACGTAGGGAAGAGATGATGACCTAAGGCGATGGCGGGTCTGATGTGCTCAGTGTGCGGTCAGCTGTCTGGGTGTTGGTCACGAGGTCCGGGCTCAGTTTGTCAGACAGTGCATTAGTGCCCAGGTTAGACTACATATTTTGGGTGCATTCGAGTGCCGTGTAGGTTTATATCTGAGGAACTCGTCAGGATATGAAGAATGAGCGAGTCTGAGGCGCGTGCTCAGGCTTTTGTGTCTCTGTTTTGTATCAGTGATGGCCGTGGAATGTTGGGGAGGCCTCATGGGCCATGGACGAATCTTGCTCTCTGTGGATTTGGCCCGATCCAAATTGTTTTTCGTCAATCTGTGGGATGGGAGGACTCCTTTCAGGTTTGTTACATAAGGTGTCCCACCAAAAGAGGAATTCCAAAGCAGAGCCCTGGGGAAGAGTTAAAGGACAACCCGAACTGTGGTTAAAAATTGGGCTCTAGGGGCATGGCATGCCCAATATGCTGTCTCTCCATCCAGCCACTGAGAGGCCTTACCTGAGGACTGGGCTCAGGCTGAGGGTCACAATGTGTGTTTGTGACCAATGTGGCCCGCAACCATGGGCGGGGCCTCTTGGGCCACACTGGTTTCAACGACACTGAACCTTGGACCACATGCGAACCACAGGGTTTCTTGCCATGGGGAAAGAGGTCTGAATTCTGCATCATTTTCAATCCCGGGCCGTGATTGGTGATAAGGTCTAGGTTCTGAAGCCTGAAAACCGAGGTTGAGAAGATATGACGATCTAAGGCCAAGGTGGGTCCGATGAGCTCAGTGTGCGGCCAGCAGTCTGGGTGTGGCCAAAAGGACCAGGCCAAGGCTGAGTCCGAAAGGGCATTAGTGCCCAGGTCAGCCTATATATTTGGGGTCCAGCCGAATAGCGTTCAGGTGGATCCTCATTTGGGGTTTCTGGGTAGCCCCAGAGGGCAATGTTTTTCTTCTGGAGGGCAGGCAGAGTGCTTCATTTTAGTTCTGGATTCCCAAACTGGAGGGCTTGTGGGCCAGTAGTCTGAGGATGGAGTCTGAGAACCCAATCTAAGCCTAGGTTTCTGGGTGAGGATATGGCAGGCACAATCTACAGACCTGAATTGAGATATCGTGCATCAGAATTCAGGGCGAGGATCAGACGATCGCTCAGGTTGGACATTCTGTCCCTGATGGCCCCTTCTAGAAGGGGGTGTGGATCACGAGGCCATGGTTGTTTTTCCACGATGGGAGTTGTGAGAAGCTCCCAAGTGTAAAGATTCTTCTGCAGGACAATTGAGACCTGTTGGTAGGCTCCAGGACAAGGATTCCAAGCAGGGTTCTAAGGATTGATGGCTGGGTAGCCCACCTCACATTCCAATTGTCTCCAAGCAACAAGACAGGTTAGATCTGCTGGATCTGGGGGAGCAACCGAGGAGGTAGAGTTGAAATGGACTCTCCCGTGGATGTCTCCTAATATGATTTTGTGTCTATGGAGACCTTGGAATGAAGCGGTGGCACTGGGGCCCTGAAGGCTTCTCCTAAAGAGAGGCTTTCACACAACTCCATCATGCAAGTTTCCCATATGTAGATGAGATTTGTTCTGATGGGTGAGTCAAGAAACAGCCATATGCTGTTATTGAAATCCAGGCCTCTGAGGGGAGATGCCTGGAAACCAAAGCAATGGATCCGATAGGTGCCTAGGGGCCTCTTCGTACCTTTTTACCTCTGGGGACATCAGTCTACGGGTCTGAGTGCCGGTAGGTTCTAACATGGGCCCAGAGTGCCCCTGTTTGTCCTGGGAAGCCACAAATATTGGGATGGCCTCAGGGACTTTGGAGGTTTATCCTCTTTGTAGGGTTGTGGCCATTGGAATGGGCACATACAATTCCCTTGGAGAGGGCAGGCACATTCGTTAGGTTTAGCTCCAGGGGCCTGAGCCTGTAGGGTGTGTAGGCCAGAGCTGTTTGGACAGTTGTCTGAAAACACAAACTCGGCTTATGTTTTGGGTCATAGGTATGGCAGGAGTGATCTACAGACCATGAGAGGAACTCTTCGGGATATGACAAAAGGGCGAGTGTGAGGCTCTTGCTCAAGTTTTTGTCTATGGATATCGGGTCACTCATGGTCGTGAAATTTCCGGGTGACTTCATGGGAAATGGACGAGTCTTACTGAATTTTGGACAATATGCCAACCATAAGGTTTTTTGCCATGGGTAAGGAAGAGTACTGATTTCTGCATCACAGTCACCCCTGGGGAGATAAGGTCTAGGAACTGAAGCCTGAAAACCGAGGTTGACAAGAGATGACGACCTAAGACCATGACGTGTCCCATGTGCCCAGTCTGTGGCCAGCTGTCTGGGTGGGGCCAGGAGGTCCAGGATCAAGCTGTGTCAGAAAGGGCATTAGTGCCCAGGTCAGTCTATATATTTGGGGTACAGCCGAACTGCGTGCCCCGTTGATCCTCATTTGGGGTTCCTGGGTAGCCCCAGAGGGCAATGTTTTTTCTTCTAGAGGGCAGGCAGAGTGCTGCATTGTAGTTCTGGATTGCCAAACTGGAGGGCTTGTGGGCCAGTAGTCTGAGGACTGATGTCTGAGAACCCAAGCTAGGCCTAGGTTTCTGGGTGAGGATATGGCAGGCACAATCTACAGACCTGAATCGAGATCTAGTGCATCTGAAGTCAGGGCGAGGATCAGACGATCACTCAGTTTGGACATTCTGTCCCTGATGGCCCCTCTTGAAGGGGGGGGTGGATCACGAGGCCATGGGTGTGTTCCCACGATGGGAGATGTGAGAAGCTCCCAACTGCAAAGATTCTTCTGCAGGACAATTGAGTCCTATTGGTTGGCTCTAGGACAACGATTCCGAGCAGGGTTCTAAGGATGGATGGCTGGGTAGCCCACCTCGCATTCCAATTGTCTCCAAGCAACAAGACAGGTTCGATCTGCTGTATCTGGGGGAGCAACCGAGGAGGCTGAGTTGAAATGGACTCTCCCGTGGATATGTTCTAATATGATTTTGTGTCTATAAAGACCTTGGAATTAAGCGTTGGCACTGGGTCCCTGAAGTGTTCTCCTAAAGAAGGCTTTCGCACAGCTCCATCGTGCAAGTTTCCCATGTGTTGATGAGATTTGTTCTGATGGGTGAGTCAAAAAGCCATATGCTGTTATTGAAATCCAGGCCTCTGAGGAGAGATGTCTGGAAACCAAAGCAATGGATCCGATAGGTGCCTGGGGGCTTGTTCGTTCATTTTTACCTCTGGGGACATCAGTCTAGGGGTCAGTGTGCCGGTAGGTGCTCAGATGGGCCCAGATTGCCCCTGTTTGTCCTGGGAACCCACAAATATTGGGATGGCCACAGGGACTTTGGAGGCTTATCCTATTAGTAGGGTTGTGGCCATTGGAATGGGCAGATACAATTCCCTTGGAGAGGGCAAGCACAGTCGTCATGTTTGGCTCCAGGGGCCTGAGCCTGTAGGGTGTGTAGGCCAGTGCTATTTGGACAGTTGTCTGAAAACACAAACTCGGCTTATGTTTCGGGTCATAGGTATGGCAGGACTGATCTACAGACCACGAGGAGGACTCTTCGGGATATGAAAAAAGGGCGAGTGTGAGGCTCTTGATCAAGTTTTTGTCTCTGGATATCGTGTCACTCATGGTCGTGAAATTTCCGGGTGACTTCATGGGAAATGGATGAGTCTTACTCTTTGGGGGTTTGGCCCCGTCCAAAGAGTTTGGGATCATTCTGTGGGATGGAGAAGTCCGTTGCTCTGTTGTTGATTTGTTTTGTTTTGTTTTTCAACCTCAGGTGTCCCACCAAATGAGGGATTCCAGAGTAGAGCCCTGGGGGCGGGGCGACGGGACAACCAGAAATATGGTTGAAAATTGGGGCCTAGGGACATGTCAAGCCCATTATGACATCTAATGGTCCAGCGACTGAGAGGACATACTAGAGGACCGGACTCACGCTGAGGGCCGAAATGCGTGTTTATGCCCTCGTCGCACTCAAGAATGGGCGGGGCCTCAGGGTGAATGCTGGTTTCTCCTACACTGAACGTTGGACAACATGCCAACCACAAGGTTTCTTGCCATGGGTAAGGAAGAGTTCTGATTTCTGCATCACAGTCACCCCTGGGCAGTGATTGGAGATAAGGTCTAGGTTCTGAAACCTGAAAAGTGAGGTAGGGAAGAGATGATGACCTAAGGCCATGGCGGGTCTAATGTGCTAAGTGTGCGGTCAGCTGTCTGGGTGTTGGTCACGAGGTCGGGGCTCAGGTTGTCAGACAGTGCATTAGTGCCCAGGTTAGACTATAATTTTGGGTGCCTTCGAGTGCCGTGTAGGTTCTTATCTGAAGAACTCTTCAGGATATGAAGAATGAGCGAGTCTGAGGCGCATGCTCAGGCTTTTGTCTCTGGATTTTGTATCAGCGATGGCCGTGGAATGCTGGGGAGGCCTCATGGGCCATGGACGAATCTTTGCTCTATCTGTGGACTTGGCCTGATCCCAATTGTTTTTCGTCATTCTGTGGGATGGGAGGACTCCTTTCAGGTTTGTTACCTCAGGTGTCCCACCAAAAGAGGAAATCCAAAGCAGAGCCCTGGGGAAGAGTGAAGGGACAACGCAAACTATGGTGAAAAATTGGGGCCTAGGGGCATGGCAAGCCCAATATGCTGTGTCTCCATCCAGCCACTGAGAGGCCTTACCTGAGGACTGGGCTCAGGCTGAGGGTCACAATGTGTGTTTGTGACCAATATGGCCCGCAAGCATGGGCGGGGCCTTATGGGCCACACTGGTTTCAACTACACTGAACCTTGGACAACATGCCAACCACAAGGTTTCTTGCCATGGGGAAAGAGTTCTGATTTCTGCATCATTTTCAAACCCGGGCCGTGATTGGAGATAAGGTCTAGGTTCTCAAGCCTGAAAACCGAGGTTGAGAAGAGATGACGACCTAAGGCCATGGCGGGTCCGATGTGCTCAGAGTGCGGCCAGCTGTCTGGGTGGGGCCAGGAGGTCCAGGCTCAGGCTGTGTCAGAAAGGGCATTAGTGCCCAGGTCAGCCTATATATGTGGGGTACAGCCGATTGCCGTGCAGGTTGATCCTCATTTGGGGTTTCTGGGTAGCCCCAGAGGGCAATGTTTTTCTTCTGGAGGGCAGGCAGAGTGATGCATTATAGTTCTGGATTGCCAAACTGGAGGGCTTGTGGGCCAATAGACTGAGGACGAAATTCTGAGAACCCAAGCTAGACCTATGTTTCTGTGTGAGGATACGCAGGCACAATCTACAGACCTGAATCGAGATCTCGTGCATCTGAAGTCAGGGCGAGGATCAGACGATCGCTCAGGTTGGACATTCTGTCCCTGATGGCCCCTTCTTGAAGGGTGGGTGGATCACAAGGCCATGGGTGTTTTCCCATGATGGGAGTTGTGAGAAGCTCCCAACTGAGGACGGAAGTCTGAAAACCCAAGCTAGGCCTCGGTTTCTGGGTGACAATATGGCAACTACAGTCGTCAGGTTGGCTCCAGGGGCCTAAGCCTGTAGGCTGTGTAGGCCAGGGCTGTTTGGACAGTTTGGACAGTTGGACAGTTTGGACAGTCAGTTGTCTGAAAACATAAACTCGGCTGATGTTTCGGGTCATAGGTATGGCAGGACTGATCTACAGACCGTGAGGAGAACTCTACGGGATATGAAAAAAGGGCGAGTGTGAGGCTCTTGCTCAATTATTTATCTCTGGATATCATGCCATTCATGGTCATGAAATTTCCGGGTGACTTCATGGGAAATGGACGAGTCTTACTCCCTGGGGGTTTGGCCCAATCCAAAGAGTTTGGGGTCATTCTGTGGGACGGAAGAAGTCCGTTTTTTGTTGTTTTTGTTTTGTTTTGTTTTGTTTTACAAACTCAGGGGTCCCACCAAATAGGGATTCCAGAGTAGAGCCCTGGGGAGGGGCGATTGGACAACCAGAAATCTGGAAAAAATTGGGTCCTAGGGACAGCTAGACTCGGGTTTCAGGGCGAGGGCACGGCATGTCCCCCCTGAAGATCTGAAGCAATATCTCATGCATCTGAAGTCAGAGCGAGGTTCAGACGTTGGCTCAGCTTGGATTTTCTGTTCATGACGGCCCCTTCATAAAGGGAGCCGAATCTCGAGGCCGTGGAGGTATTCTCACGTGGGGAATTGTGGAATGCCACCTCCAAGGATTCCTTCTGCGGGACAATTGAGACCTGTGGACAGCTCCAGGACATCCTTTATGGATGAGTCCAGACCAACGTTCGAGGATGGATGCCTGGGAAGCCCGCCTCACATTCCAATTGTCTCCTAGCAACAAGGCAGTATAGATCTGATGGCTCTGCGGGAGCAACGGGGGTGGCTGAATTGAAATGGACTTTCCTGAGGATGGGTCTAATGTGTGTTTGTGTTCATGAGGGCCTTGGAATGGCGCGGTGGCACCGGGACCCTGAAGTATTCTCCTCAGCTTTTGACATAGCTCCCATGCACAAGTTTCTTTGTGGAGACGAGGTTTGTTCTGATGGGTGCCTCAGGAAAACCCCAAAGCTGGTATTGGAAACCAGGGTTTTGAGGAGACATGCCTGTAAACCAAAGCAATGGATCCGATTTTGGCCTAGGGTCCTGTCTGGTTCAATCTTCTTCTCTGGGGACATCCTTCTAGGGTATGAGTGGAGGTAGATGCTCAGCTGGTGTCAGACTGCCCTTTTTTTTCCCGGGCGACCTGTACTATTGGGATGGCCTCAGGGACTTTGGAGGGTTCTCCTAATTTGTACGATTTTGGACAATGGAATGGGCAGAATTCCCATGGATTGGGTAGGCACAGTCCTAATGTGTGGCTCCAGGGTCCCCAGCCTGGATGGTGTGTGGCCCAGGACTTTGAGGACAGAAGTCTGAAAACACAATCTCAGCTTATGTTTGGGGACGAAGTTATGGCAGGCCCAATCTACAAACCATGAGAAGACATCTTCAGGATATGAAGATAGTGCGAGTCTGAGGCGCTTGCTTAGGCTTTTGTCTCTGGATTTTGTATCAGCGATGGCCGTGGAATGTCGAGGAAGCCTCATGGGCCATGGACGAATCTTCCTCTCTGTGGATTTGGCCCATCCCAATTGGTTTTTGTCAATCTGTTGGATGGAGGACTCCTTTCAGGGTTGTTACATCATGTGTCCCACCAAAAGAGGAATTCCAAAGCAGAGCCCTGGGGAAGAGTGAAGGGACAACACGAACTATGGTTAAAAATTGGGGCCTAGGGGCATGGCAAGCCCAATATGCTGTCTCTTCATCCAGCCACTGAAGGCCTTACCTGAGGACTGGGCTAAGGCTGAAGGTCACAATGTGTGTTTGCTACCTATCTGGACCGCGAGCAATGGCGGGGCCTCAAGGGACACACTGGTTTCCACTACACTGAATGTTGGACAACAAGCCAACCACAAGTTTTCCTGCCATCGGGAAGGAGTTCTGATTTCTGCATCATTTTCAAACCTGGGCAGTGATTGGAGATAAGGTCTAGGTTTTGAAGCCTGAAAACTGAGGTTGGGAAGGGATAACGACCTAAGGCCATGGCGGGTCTGAAGTTCTCAGTTTGTAGCCATTGTCTGCGTGGGCCTAGGAGGTCCAGGCTCAAGCTGTGTCAGAAAGGGCATTATTGCCCAGGTCATCCTATATATTTTTGGGTATAGCCATGTGTCGTGCAGGTTGATATTCATTTGGTTTCTAGGTAGCCCCAGAGGGCAATGTATTTCTTCTGCAGGGCAGGTAGAGTGCTGCATTGTAGTTCTGGATTGCCAAACTGGAGGGCATGTGAGCCAGTAGTCTGTGTACAGAAGTCTGAGGACACAAGAAAGGCTTAGGTTTCTGGGTGAGGACATGGCAGGCACAATCTACACACCTGAACCGCGATCTCGTGCATCTGAAGTCAGGGTGAGGATCAGACGATAACTCAGGTTGGACCTTATGTCGCTGATGGCCCCTTTATGAAGGGGGTGGATCATGTGGCCATGGGGGTTCTCTCACGATGGCAGTTCTGAGAAGCTCCCAACTGCAAAGATTCTTCTGCAGGACAATTGAGACCTGTTGGTTGGCTCCAGGCCAACGATTCCAAGCAGGATTTTAAGGATGGATGGCGGGGTAGGCCACCTCACATTCCAATTGTCTCCTATCAACAAGACAAGTTAGATCTGCTGGATCTCGCGGAGCAACCAAATACGCTCAGTTGAAATGGACTCTCCTGTGGATGGGTCCTAATGTGTTTTTTTTGTCTATGGAGACCCTTGTAATGGGGCAGTGGCACACAGGCCCTGAAGGATTCTCCTAACTGGTGGTTTTGAGACATCTTCAAAGGATAATTTTCCCATGTGGAGAAGAGATTTGTTCTGATTGCTGCCTCATGAAATCCCCATATGCTAATATTGGAAACCAGGCCTCTGAGGAGAGATACCTGTAACCGAAAGCAATGAATCTGATTCAGGCCTAGGGGCCTGTCTGAATCAATCTCTTCTCTGGGGACATCCATCTACGCTGAGTAGAGGTAAATGCTCAGCTGGTTTCAGATGACCCTTGTTTGTCCTGGGCGGCCTACATTATTGGGATGTCCTTGGGGACTCTGGAGGTTTTTCCTAATTTGTACGATTGTGGACAATGGAATGGGCAGAATTCCCGTGGTATGGACAGGCACAGTCCTGATGTGTGGCTCCAGGGGCCCCAGCCTGAAGGGTCTGTGGGCCAGGAATGTGGGACAGAAGTCTGAAAACACAAACTCGGCTTAGGTTTGGGAAGTAGGTATTGCAGGCCCGATCTACAGACCGTGAGGAGAACTCTTCGGGATACGACAAAAGAGCGAGTGTGAGGCGCTTGCACAGACTTTTGTCTCTGGATTTGTTGTCAACGATGGCTGTGGAATCTCGGGGAGGCCTCATGGGCCATGGACGAGACTTCCTCTCTGTGAATTTGGTCCAATCCCATTTGTTTGGGGTCAATCTGAAGGATGGTAGGAGACCTTTTAGTTTTGTTACCTCAGGTGTCCCACCAAAAGAGGGATTCCAAAGCAGAGCTCTGGGGAGGGATGAATGGACAACCCGAACAATCCAATTGGGGTGAGGTTGAGAACCGAGCAGGTTGATCCTCATTTGGGGTTTATGGAGATCCCTATAGAGCAACGTTTTTCTTCTGGAGGGCCAGCATAGGGCTGCATTTTGGTTCCAGAATTCCAAGTCTTGAGGACATGTTTGCCAGGAGTGTGAGGAAGGAAGTCTGAAAACACAAGGGAGCACGAGGTTTGGGCCCACTGTGCAGAGGCTGAATCTAGATCTCCTGCATCTGAGGTCAGGGCGAGTATCAGATGTTGCCTCAAGTGGAGTTTGTGTCCATGACGGCCCCTTCCTGAAGGGGGTGGCGGCATCTTGAGGCCAGGGAGGTTTCCCCACGCTGGGAGTTGTGAGCTGCTCCAAACTGCAAAGTTTCCTTCTTCAGGACAGTCGAGTACTATTGGATGGTTCCAGGATGCCCCATACAGAAAGACTCGAGAGCGAGGGCCTAAGCATGGTTGCCGAAAAACACCAACTCACCTTCCCATTGCCTGGTCGAGACAAGGCACGCTCAATCTGCGGGCTCTTGGGTGAGCTACCCAGAAGGCTGAGTTTAAATGGACTTTCCTGAGGATGAGTCATAATGTGGGTTGGTGGCCATGGAGACCTTGGAATGTGGCAGTAGCTGAGGAACTCTGCAGGATTCTCCAACCCGAAGGGTTTGACACATCTCCTACAAGGAAGCTTTCCATGTGGAGATGAGAGGTGTTCTGTCTGGTGCCTCAGGATAGCCCCATATGCTGGTCTTCGAACCCAGGCCTCTGAGGATTGATACCTGGCCACCAAAGCCAGATTTCATAATAGGGCCTAGGGGCCTGTCTGGTTCAATCTTCTGTCTCTGCGGATATCAGTCTGTGTGTCTGCATGGAGGTAGTAGTTGCTCAGCTGGTGTCATAATGCCCCTGTTTGTTCAGTGCGGCTTGCGGTTGTGGGATGTCCTTGGGGACCTTGAGGTTTCTACTATTTTGTAGAGTTGTGGCCAATGGAATGGGAAGTTTCTTAGGAGAGAGCAGGCACAGATCTGTGGTGTGGCTCCAGAGACCCCAGCCTGGAGGCGGTGTGGGCCACGGCTGTGCAGACATCGAAAAACCCAAGCTCAGCTCAGGTTTGGGGCCGAGGTTATGGCAGGCCTGATCTACAGTCCGTGAGGGGAGCTCCTCTGGATATGAAAGAAGGGTGAGAGGGAGGCAGTCGCTCAGTCTTTTGTCTCTGGATATTTTGTCCACAATGGCCTTTTAATCTAGGAGTTGCCTCATGGGTCGTAGAAGTCTCCCTCTCTGGTAGTTTGTCCAGCCCCCAAGAGTTTGGGGTCATTCTGTGGGAAGGGAAGAGTCCTGTTTTCTCCTTCATGTGTCCCCCCAGTAGAGGGATTCTGGAGCATAGCAGTGCTACTGACCACTGGAATACTCGCTCTCTGGTTAAGCCTGGGGGCCTATGGATATGACAAGCCCCATATGCAGGATCTTGGTCCAGCCACTGAGAGGCGCCAGAGCAGGATTCCAACGATGGATGCCTAGAGAGTCTGCTTTGCATTCAAGTTGTCTCCTAGCGACAAGGCAGGTTTGATATTCTGGCTCTGGGGGAGTAATCAACGGGGCTGAGTTGAAATGTACTGTCTTGCCGAATGGTCATAATGCGGGTTTGTGTCCATGGAGACCTTGGAATAGGGCGACTGTACTTGCCCTCTCCAAGGGACAATTGAGACCTGTTGGTTGGCTCCAGGACAATGATTCTGAGCAGGGTTATAAGGATGGATGGCTAGGTATCCCACCTCGCATTCCAATTGTCTCCAAGCAACAAGACAGGTTAGATCTGCTGGATCTGGGGGAGCAACTGAGGAGGCTGAGCTGAAATGGACTCTCCCGTGGATGTGTCCTAATATGATTTTGTGTCTATGGAGACCTTGGAGTGAAGCGGTAGCACTGGGGCCCTGAAGGGTTCTCCTAAATTGAGGCGTTCACACAGCTCCGTCGTGCAAGTTTCCCATGTGTAGATTAGATTTGTTCTGATGGGTGAGTCAACAAACAGGCATATGCTGTTATTGAAATCCAGGCCTCTGAGGAGAGATGCCTGGAAGCCATACCAATGGATCCGGTAGTTGCCTAGGGGCCTGTTCGTTCCTTTTTACCTCTGGGGACATTTGTCTACTGGTCTGAGTGCCGGTAGGTGCTCAGATGGGCCCAGATTGCCCCTGTTTGTCCTGGGAAGGCACAAATATTGGGATGGCCTCAGGGACTTTGGAGGTTTATCCTATTAGTAGGGTTGTAGCCTTCGGAATGGGCACATACAATTCCCTTGGAGAGGCCAAGCACAGTCGTCAGGTTTGGCTCCAGGGGCCTGAGCCGGTAGGGTGTGTAGGCCAGGGCTGTTTGGACAGTTGTCTGAAAACACAAACTCGGCTGATGTTTCGGGTCATAGGTATGGCAGGACTGATCTACAGACCATGAGGAGAACTCTTCGGGATATGAAAAAAGGGCGAGTGTGAGGCTCTTGCTCAAGTTTTTGTCTCTGGATATCGTGTCACTCATGGTCGTGAAATTTCCGGGTGACTTCATGGGAAATGGACGAGTCTTACTCTCTTGGGTTTTGGCCCCGTCCAAAGAGTTTGGGGTCATTCTGTGGGATGGAAGAAGTCCGTTGTTCTGTTGTTGTTGATTTATTTTGTTTTGTTTTTCAACCTCAGGTGTCCCACCAAATGAGGGATTCCAGAGTAGAGACCTGGGGCAGGGAGTCTGGAGACCAGAAATCTGGTTAAAAATTGGGGCCTAGGGACATGTCAAGCCCATTATGACATCTAATGGTCCAGCCACCAAGAGGACGTACTAGAGGACAGGACTCACGCTGAGGGTCATAATGCGTGTTTATGCCCTCGTCACACTCAAGAATGGGCGTGGCCTCATGGTGAATGCTGGTTTCTCCTCCACTGAACGTTGCACAACATGCCAACCACAAGGTTTCTTGCCATGGGTAAGGAAGAGTTCTGATTTCTGCATCACAGTCACCCCTGGGCAGTGATTGGAGATAAGGTCTAGGTTCTGAAGCCTGAAAACTGAGGTAGGGAAGAGATGATGACCTAAGGGCATGGCGGGTCTGATGTGCTCCGTGTGCGGTCAGCTGTCTGGGTGTTGGTCACGAGGTCCGGGCTCAGGTTGTCAGACAGTGCATTAGTGCCCAGGTTAGACTAAATATTTTGGGTGCATTCGAGTGCCGTGTAGGTTCTTATCAGAAGAACTCATCAGGATATGATGAATGAGCGAGTCTGAGGCGCGTGCTCAGGCTTTTTTCTCTGGATTTTGTATCAGCGATGGCCGTGGAATGTTGGGGAGTCCTCATGGGCCATGGACGAATCTTGCCCTCTGTGGATTTGGCACGATCCCAATTGTTTTTCGTCAATCTGTGGGATGGGCAGACTCCTTTCAGGTTTGTTACCTCAGGTGTCCCACCAAAAGAGGAATTCCAAAGCAGAGCCCTGGGGAAGAGTGAAGGGACAACCCGAACTATGGTTAAAAATTGAGGCCTAGGGGCATGGCAAGACCAATGCTGTCTCTCCATCCAGCCACTGAGAGGCCATACCTGAGGACTGGGCTCAGGCTGAGGGTCACAATGTGTGTTTGTTACCAATGTGGCCCGCAAGCAAGGGCGGGGCCTCATGGGCCTCACTGGTTTCAACTTACCTTAACCTTGGACAACATGCCAACCGCAAGGTTTCTTGCCATGGGGAAAGAGTTCTGTTGTCTGCATCATTTTCAAACCCGGGCTGTGATTGGAGATAAGGTCTACCTTCTGAAGCCTGAAAATCGAGGTTGAGAACAGATGACGACCTAAGGCCATGGCTGGTCCGATGTGCTCAGTGTGCGGCCAGCTGTCTGGGTGGGGCCAGGAGGTCCAGGCTCAGGCTGTCGCAGAAAGGGCATTAGTGCCCAGGTCAGCCTATATATTTGGGGTACAGCCGAATGGCGTGCAGGTTGATCCTCATTTGGGGTTTCTGTGTAACCCCAGAGGGCAATATTTTTCTTCTGGAGGGCAGGTAGAGTGCTGCATTGTAGTTCTGGATTGCCAATCTGGAGGGCTTGTGGGCCAGTAGTCTGAGGACGGAAGTCTGAGAACCCAAGCTAGGCCTAGATTTCTGGGTGAGGATATGGCAGGCACAACCTACAGACCCGAATCGAGATTTTGTGCATCTGAATTCAGGGGGAGGATCAGACGATCGCCTAGGTTGGACTTTTTTTTCCTGATAGCCCCTTCTTGAAGGGGGGGTGGATCACGAGGCCATGGGTGTTATTCCAAGAAGGGAGTTGTGAGAAGCTCCCAACTGCAAAGATTCTTCTGCAGGACAATTGAGACCTGTTGGTTGGCTCCAGGACAAGGATTCTGAGCAGGGTTCTAAGGATGGATGGCTGGGTAGCCCACCTCGCATTCCAATTGTCTCCAAGCAACAAGACAGGTTAGATCTGCTGGATCTGGGGGAGCAACCGAGGAGGCTGAGTTGAAATGGACTCTCCCATGGATGTGTCCTAATATGATTTTTTGTCTATGGAGACCTTGGAATGAAGCGTTGGCACTGGGTCCCTGAAGG
This sequence comes from Mustela putorius furo, assembly GCF_011764305.1. Taxonomy (NCBI): domain Eukaryota; kingdom Metazoa; phylum Chordata; class Mammalia; order Carnivora; family Mustelidae; genus Mustela; species Mustela putorius. Next base: position 28,589 of record NW_025421637.1, read on the forward strand.
GTTCTCCTAAAGAGAGGCTTACACACTGCTCCATCGTGCAAGTTTCCCATGTGTATATGAGATTTGTTCTGATGGGTGAGTCAAGAAATAGCCATATGCTGTTATTGAAATCCAGGCCTATGAGGAGCGATGCCTGGAAACCAAAGCAATGGATCCGTTATGTGCCAGGGGCCTGTTCGTTCCTTTTTACCTCTGGGGACATCAGTCTACGGGACTGAGTGCCGGTAGGTGCTCAGATGGTCCTATATTGCCCCTGTTTGTCCTGGGAAGCCACAAATATTGGGATGGCCTCAGGACTTTGGAGGTTTAACCTTTTAATAGGGTTGTGGCCACTGTAGTGGGCACACACAATTCCCTTGGAGAGGGCAAGCACAGTCTTCAGGTTTGTCTCCAGGGGTCAAACCCCCAGAGAGTAAGACTCGTCCATTTCCCATGAAGTCACCGGGAAATTTCACGACCATGAGTGACACGATATCCAGAGACAAAAACTTGAGCAAGAGCCTCACACTCGCCCTTTTTTCATATCCCGAAGAGTTCTCCTCATGGTCTGTAGATCAGTCCTGCCATACTTATGACGCGAAACATAAGCCGAGTTTGTGTTTTCAGACAACTGTCCAAACTGCCCTGGCCTACCCACCCTACAGGCTCAGGCTCCAGGAGCCAAACCTGACGACTGTGCTTGCCCTCTCCAAGGGAATTGTATGTGCCCATTACAATGGCCACTACCCTACGAAGAGGATAAACCTCCAAAGTCCCTGAGGCCATCCCAATATTTGTGGCTTCCCAGGACAAACAGGGGCAATCTGGGCCCATCTGAGCACCTACCGGCACTCAGACCTGTAGACTGATGTCCCCAGAGGTAAAAAGGAACGAACAGGCCGCTCGGCACCTATCCGATCCATTGCTTTGGTTTCCAGGCATCTCTCCTCAGAGGCCTGGATTTCAATAACAGCATATGGCTGTTTATTGTCTTATCCATCAGAACTAATCTCATCTACACATGGGAAACTTGCACGATGGAGCTGTGTGAAAGCCTCTCTTTAGGAGAACAATTCAGAGCCCCTGTGCCACTGCTTCATTCCAAGGTCTCCATAGACACAAAATCATATTAGGACACATCCACGGGAGAGTCCATTTCAACTCAGCCTCTTCAGTTGTTCCACGAGATCCAGCAGATCAAACCTCTCTTGTTGCCTGGAGACAATTGGAATGCGAGGTGGACTACGAAGCCATCCATCCTTAGAACCCTGCTCGGAATCGTTTCCTGAAGCCAACCAACAGGTCCTAATTTTCCTGCAGAAGAAACTTTGCAGTTGGGAGCTTCTCACAACTCCCATCGTGGGAAAACCCCCAAGGCCTCGTGATCCACCCCCCCTTCAAGAAGGGGATATCAGGGACCGAATGCCCCATGAGAGCGATCGTCTGATCCTCGGCCTGACATTAGATGCACGAGATCTCGAATCAGGTCTGTAGATTGTGCCTGCCATATCCTCACCCAGAAACCTAGGCCTAGCATGGGTTCTCAGACTTCCGTCCTCAGACTACTGGCCCACAAGCCCTCCAGTTTGGCAATCCAGAACTACAATGCAGCATTCTGCGTGACCTCCAGAAGAAAAACATAGCACTCTGGGGCTACCCAGAAACCACAAATGAGGATCAACCTGCATGCCTTTTGCCTGTACCTCAAATATACAGGCTGACCTGGGCACTAATGCCCTTTCTGATACAGCCTGAGACTGGAACTCCAGGCCCCACCCAGACAGCTGGCCGCACACGGAGCACATCGGACCCGTCATGGCCTTAGTTCGTCATCTCTTCCAAACCTCGGTTTCAGGCTTCAGAACCTAGACCTTATCTCCAATCACCGCCCGGGTTTGAAAATGATGCAGGAATCAGAACTCTTTCCCCATGACAAGAAATCTTGTGGTTGGCATGTTGTCCAAAGTTCAGTGTAGTTGAAAGCAGTGTGGCCCATGAGGCCCCGCCCATGCTTGCGGGCCACATTGGTCACAAACATACATTGTGATCCTCAGACTGAGCCCAGTACTCATGTAAGGCCTCTCAGTGGCTGGATGGAGAGAAAGCATGTTGGGCTTGCCATGCCCCTAGGCCGCAAGTTTTAAACATAGTTCGGTTTGTCCCTTCATTCTTCCACAGGGCTCTGCTTTGGAATTCCTCTTTTGGTGGGACACCTGAGGTAACAAACCTGAAAGGAGTCCTCCCATCCCACAGAATGACGAAAAACAATTGGGATCGGGCCAAGTCCACAGAGAGCAAGATTCGTCCATGGCCCGTGAGGCCTCCACAACATTCCACAGCCATCTCTGATACAAAATCCAGAGACAAAAGCCTGAGCCCGTGCTTCAGACTCGCGCATTCTTCATATCCTGAAGAGTTCTTCAGATAAGAACTTACACGGCACTCGAATGCACCCAAAATATATAGTCTAACTGGGCACTAATGCACTGTCTGACAACCTGAGCCCGGACATCGTGACCAACACCCAGACAGCTGACCGCACACTGAGCTCATCAGACCCGCCATAGCCTTAGGACATCATCTCTTCCCTACCTCAGTTTTCAGGCTTCAGAACCTAGACCTTATCTCCAATCACTGCCCACGGGTGACTGTGATGCAGAAATCAGAACTCTTCCTTACCCATGGCAAGAAACCTTGCGGTTGGTATGTTGTCCAACGTTCAGTGTAGGAGAAGCCAGCATTCACCCTGAAGCCCCGCCCATTGTAGAGTGCAACGAGGGCATAAACATGCATTGTGACCCTAGCGTGAGTCCTGTCCTCTAGAACGTCCTCTCAGTGGCTGGATCATTAGATGTCATAATGGACTTGACATGTCCCTATGCCCCAATATTTAACCAGATTTCTGGTTGTCCATTCGCCCCTCCCAAGGGCCCTACTCTGGAATCCCTCATTTGGTGGGACACCTGAGGATGAAAAACAGAACAAAAAAAATCAACAACAACAGAACACGGACATTTTCCATCCCACAGAATGACCCCAAACTCTTTGGATGGGGCCATCCCCCCAGAGAGTAAGACTCGTCCATTTAACATGAAGTTACCCGGAAATTTCACGACCATGTGTGACACTATATTCACAGACAAAGACGTGAGCAAGAGCCTCACACTCGCCTTTTTTCATATCCCAAAGTGTTCTCCTCATGGTCTGTAGATCAGTCCTGCCATACCTATGACCCAAAACTTAAGACGAGTTTGTGTTTTCAGACAACTTTCCAAACAGCCCTGGCCTACACACCCTACAGGGCTCATGCCCCTGGAGCCAAACCTGACGACTGTGATTGCCCTCTCCAAGGGAATTGTATGTGCCCATTCCAATTGCCACAACCCTCCTAAGAGTATAAACCTCCAAAGTCCTTGAGGCCATCCCAATATTGCGGCTTCCCAGGACAAATGGGGCATTCTGGGCCCATCTGAGCACCTACTTGCCCTCAGACCCTTAGACTGATGTGCCCAGAGGTAAAAAGGAATGAACAGGCCCCTAGGCACCTATCGCATCCATTGCTTTGGTTTCCAGGCATCTCTCCTCAGAGGCCTGGCTTTCAATAACAGCAAATGTCTGTTTCTTGACTCACCCATCAGAACAAATCTCATTTACACATGGGAAAATTGCACGATGGAGCTCTGTGAAAGCCTCTCTTTAGGAGAACCCTTCAGGGCCCCAGTGCCACTGCTTCATTCCAAGGTCTCCACACACAAAATCATATTAGGACACATACACGGGAGAGTCCATTTCAACTCAGCCTCCTCGGTTGCTCCCCCAGATCCAGCAGATCTAACCTGTTTTCTTGCTTGGAGACAATTGGAATGCGAGGTAGGCTTCCCAGCCATCCATCCTTAGAACCCTGCTCTGAATCATTGTCCTGGAGCCAACCAAGAGGTCTCAATTGTCCTGTAGAAGAATCTTGCAGTTGGCAGCTTCTCACAACTCCCATCGTGGGAAAAACCGCCTTGGCCTCGTGATCCCCCCCCCCCCCTTCAAGAAGGGGCCATCAGGGACAGAATACCCCACGAGAGCGATCGTCTGATCCTCGGCCTGACATGAGATGCATGATATCTCGATTCAGGTCTGTAGATTGTGCCTGCCATATCCTCACCCAGAATCCTAGGCCTGGCTTGGGTTCTCAGACTTCCGTCCTCAGACTACTGGCCCACAAGCCCTCCAGTTTGGCAATCCAGAACTACAATGCAGCACTCAGCCTGCCCTCCAGAAGAAAAACATTGCCCTCTGGGGCTACCCAGAACGCCAAAATGAGTATCAACCTGCACGCCATTCGGCTGTACCCCAAATATATAGGCTGACCTGGGCACTAATGCCCTTTCTAACACAGCCTGATCCTGGACCTCTCGGGCCCCACCCAGACAGCTGGCCGCACACTGAGCACATCGGACCCGCCATGGCCTTAGGTCGTCATCTCTTCTCAACCTCGGTTTTCAGGCTTCAGAACCTAGACCTTATCTCCAATCAAAGCCCGGGTTTGAAAATGATGCAGAAATCAGAACTCTTTCCCCATGGCAAGAAACCTTGTGGTTGGCATGTTGTCCAAGGTTCAGTGTCGTTGAAACCAGTGTGGCCCATGAGGGTCCGCCCATGCTTGCGAGCCACATTCGTCACAAACACACATTGTGACCCTCAGCCTGAGCGCAGTCCTCAGGTAAGGCCTCTGATTGGCTGAATGGAGAGACAGCATATTGGGCTTGCCATGCCCCTAGGCCCCAAATTTTTAACCATAGTTCGTGTTGTCCCTACACTCTTCACCAGGGCTCTGCTTTGGAATTCCTCTTTTGGTGGGACACCTGAGGTAACAAACCTGAAAGGAGTCCTCCCATCCCGCAGATTGATGAAAAACAAATGGGATCGGGCCAAACCACAGAGAGCAAGATTCGTCCATGGCCCATGAGGCCTCCCCAACATTCCACGGCCATCGCTGATACAAAATCCAGAGACAAAAGCCTGAGCACGCGCCTCAGACTCGCTCATTCTTCATATCCTGAAGAGTTCTTCATATAAGAACCTACACGGAACTCGAAGGCACCCAAAATATATAGTCTAACCTGGGCACTGATGCACTCTCTGACAACCTGAGCCCGGACCTCGTGACCAACACCCAGACAGCTGACCGCACACTGAGCACATCAGACCCGCCATGGCATTTTGTCATATCTCGTCCCTACCTCAGTTTTCAGGCTTCAGAACTCAGACCTTATCTCCAATCACTGCCCAAGAGTCACTGTGATGCAGAAATCAGAACTCTTCCTTACCCATGGCAAGAAACCTTGTGGTTGGCATGTTGTCCAACGTTTTTAGTGAAGGAGAAACCAGATTTCACCCTGAAGCCCCGCCCATTCTTGAGTGCGACGAGGGCATAAACACGCATTGTGACCCTCAGCGAGAGTCCTGTCCTCTAGTACGTCCTCTCAGTGGCTGGACCATTAGATATCATAATGGGCTGGACATGTCCATAGGCCCCAATTTTTAACCAGAATTCTGGTTGTCCAGTCGCCCCTCCCCAGGGCTCTACTCTGGAATCCCTCATTTGGTGGGACCCCTGAGGTTGAAAAACAAAACAAAAGAAATCAACAACAACCGAACAATGGACTTCTTCCATCCCACAGAATGACCCCAAACTCTTGGACGGGTCAAACCCCGTGAGAGTAAGACTCACCATTTCCCATGAATTCACCCGGAAATTTCACGACCATGAGTGATACGATATCTAGAGACAAAAACTTGAGCAACGCCTCACACTCGCCCTTTTTTCTTATCCCGAAGAGTTCTCCTCATGGTCTGTTGATCAGTGTGCCACACCTATGACCCGAAACATAAGCCGAGTATTATTTTCAGACAACTGTCCAAACAGCCCTGGCCTACACACCCTACAGGCTCATGCCCCTGGAGCCAAACCTGACGACTGTGCTTGCCCTCTCCAAGGGAATTGTATGTGCCCTTTCCAATGGCCACAACCCAACTAATAGGATAAACCTCCAAAGTCCCTGCGGCCATCCCAATATTTGTGGCTTCCCAGGACAAACAGGGGCAATCTGGGCCCATCTGAGGACCTATCGGCTCTCAGACCAGTAAACTGACGTCCCCAGAGGTAAAAAGGAACGTACAGGACTAGGCACCTAACGGATCCATTGCTTTGGTTTCCAGGCATCTCTCCTCAGAGGCCTGGATTTCAATAAAAGCATATGGCTGTTTCTTGACTCACCCATAAGAACAAATCTCATCTACACATGGGAAACTTGCACGATGGAGCTGTGTGAAAGCCGCTCTTTCGGAGAACCCTTCAGGGCCCCAGTGCCACCGCTTCATTGCAAGGTCTCCATAGACACAAAATCATATTAGGACACATCCACGGGAGAGTCCATTTCAACTCAGGCTCCTCGGTTGCTCCCCCAGATCCAGCAGATCTAACCTGTCTTGTTGCTTGGAAACAATTGGACTGCGAGGTGGGCTACCCAGCCATCATCCTTAGAACACTGCTCGGAATCGTTATCCTGGAGCCAACCAAAAGGTCTCAATTGTCCTGCAGAAGAATCTTTGCAGTTGGGAGCTTCTCACAACTCCCATCGTGGGAAAACCCCCAAGGCCTCGAGATCCACCCCCCCTTCAAGAAGGGGCCATCAGGGACAGAATGCCCCACGAGAGCGATCGTCGGATCCTCGGCCTGACATTAGATGCACGATATCTCGATCAGGTCTGTAGATTGTGCCTGCCATATCCTCCTCACCCAGAAACCTAGGCCTAGCTTGGGTTCTCAGACTTCCGTCCTCCGACTACTGGCCCACAAGCCCTCCTTTTTGGCAATCCAGAACTACAATGCAGCACTCAGCTTGCCCTCCAGAAGAAAAAAAACATTGCCCTCTGGGGCTACCCAGAACGCCAAAATGAGTATAAACCTGCACGCCATTCGGCTGTACCCCAAATATATAGGCTGACCTGGGCACTAATGCCCTTTCTGAGACAGCCTGAACCTGGACTTCCTGGCCCCACCCAGACTGCTGGCCACACACTGAGCACATCGGACTCGCCATGGCCTGAGGTCGTCATCTCTTCTCAACCTCGGTTTTCAGGCTTCTGAACCTAGAACTTATCTCTAATCACGGCCCTGATTTGAAAATGATGCAGAAATCAGAACTCTTTCCCCATGGCAAGAAACCTTGTGGTGGCATGTTCTCCAAGGTTCAGTGTAGTTGAAACCAGTGTGGCCCATGAGGCCCCGCCCATGCTTGCGGGCCACATTGGTCACAAACTCACATTGTGACAATCAGCCTGAGCCCAGTCCTCAAGTAAGGCCTCTCAATGGCTGGATGGAGAGACAGCATATTGGGCTTGTCATGCCCCTAGGCCCCAATTTTTAACCATAGTTCGGGTTGTCCGTTCACTCTTCCCCAGGGCTCTGCCTTGGAATTCCTCTTTTGGTGGGACACCTGATGTAACAAACCTGAAAGGAGTCCTCCAATCTCACAGGTTGACGGAAAACATTTGGGATCGGGCCAAGTCCACCGAGAGCAAGATTAGTCCATGGCCCATGAGGCCTCCCCAACATTTCACGGCCATCGCTGATACAAAATCCAGAGACAAAAGCCTCAGCACGCGCCTCAGACTCGCGCATTCTTCATATCCTGAAGAGTTCTTCAGATAAGAACTTACACGGCACTCGAATGCACCCAAAATATATAGTCTAACCTTGGCACTAATGCACTGTCTGAAAACCTGAGCCCGGACCTCGTGACCAACACCCAGACAGCTGACTGCACATTGAGCTCATCAGACCCGCGATGGTCTTAGGTCATCATTTCTTCCCTAACTACGTTTTCAGGCTTCAGAACCTAGACATTATCTCCAATCACTGTGCAGGGGTGACTGTGATGCAGAACTCAGAACTCTTCCTTACCCATGGCAAGAAACCTTGTGGTTGGCATGTTGTCCAATGTTCAGTGTAGGAAAAACCAGCATTCACCCTGAGGCCCCGCCCATTTTTGTGTGCAACGAGGGCATAAGCACGCATTGTGACCCTCAGTGTGAGTCCTGTCCTCTAGTACGTCCTCTCAGTGGCTGGACCATTAAATGTCATAATGGGCTTGACATGTCCCTAGGCCCCAATTTTTAACCAGATTTCTAGTTGTCCAGTCGCCCCTCCCCAGGGCTTGACTCTGGAATCCCTCATTTGGTGGGACACCTGAGGTTGAAAAACAAAACAAACAAATCAACAACAACAGACCAACGGACTTCTTCTATCCCACAGAATGACCCCAAACTCTTTGGACGGGGCCAAACCCACAGAGAGTAAGATTCGTCCATTTCCCATGAAGTCACTCGAATATTTCACGATCATGAGTGACACGATATCCAGAGACAAAAACTTGAGCAAGAGCCTCACATTCGCCCTTTTTTCATATCCCGAAGAGTTCTCCTCATGGTCTGTAGATCAGTGCTGCCATACCTATGACCCAAAACATAAGACGAGTTTGTGTTTTCAGACAACTGTCCAAACAGCCCTGCCCTACACACCCTACATGCTCAGGCCCCTGGAGCCAAACCTGACGACTGTGCTTGCCCTCTCAAAGGGAATTGTATGTGCCCATTCCAATGGCCACAACCGTACTAGGGGATAAACCTCCAAAGTCCCTGAGGCCATCCCAATACTTGTGGCTTCCCTGGACAAACAGGGGCAATCTGGCCACATCTGAGCACCTTCGGGCACTCAGACCCGTAGACTGATGACCCCAGAGGTAAAAAGGTACGTACAGGCCCCTAGGCACCTATCAGATCCATTGCTTTGGTTTCCAGGCATCTCTCCTCAGAGGCCTGGCTTTCAATAACAGCATTGGCTGTTTCTTGACTCACCCATCAGAACAAATCTCATCTACACATGGGAAACTTGTACGATGGAGCTGTGTGAAAGCCTCTCTTTAGGAGAAACCTTCAGGGCCCCAGTGCCACCGCTTCATTCCAAGGTCTCCATAGACACAAAATCATATCAGGCACATCCACGGTATAGTCCATTTCAACTCAGCCTCCACGGTTGCTCCCCCAGATCCAGCAGATCTAACATGTCTTGTTGCTTGGAGACAATTGGAATGTGAGGTGGACTACCCAGCCATCCATCCTTAGAACCCTGCTCGGAATCGTTGTCCTGGAGCCAACCAACAGGTCTCAATTGTCCTGTAGAAGAATCTTTGCAGTTGGGAGCTTCTCACAACTCCCATCGTGGGAAAACCCCCAATGCCTCGAGATCCACCCCCCCTTCAAGAAGGGGCCATCAGGGACCGAATGTCCAACCTGAGCGATCGAATGTTCCTCGCCCTGACTTCACATGCACGAGATCTCGATTCAGGTCTGTAGATTGTGCCTGCCATATCCTCACCCAGAAAACTCAGCCTAGCTTGGGTTCTCAGACTTCCGTCCTCAGACTACTGGCCCACAAGCCCTCCAGTTTGGCAATGCAGAACTACAATGCAGCATTCTTTTTTTTTTTAATTTTTTATTTTGATAAACATATATTTTTATCCCCAGGGGTACAGGTCTGTGAATCACCAGGTTTACACACTTCACAGCACTCACCAAATCACATACCCTCCCCAATGTCCATAATCCCACCCCCTTCTCCCAAATCCCCTCCCCCCAGCAACCCTCAGTTTGTTTTGTGAGATTAAGAGTCACTTATGGTTTTTCTCCCTCCCAATCCCATCTTGTTTCATTTATTCTTCTTCTACCCACTTAAGCCTCCATGTTGTATCACCACTTCCTCATATCAGGGAGATCATATGATAGTTGACTTTCTCTGCTTGTCTTATTTCGCTAAGCATGATACGCTCTAGTTCCATCCACGTTGTTGCAAATGGCAAGATTTCATTTCTTTTGATGGCTGCATAGTATTCCATTGTGTATATATACCACATCTTCTTGATCCATTCATCTGTTGATGGACATCTAGGTTCTTTCCATAGTTTGGCTATTGTGGAGATTGCTGCTATAAACATTCGGGTGCATGTGCCCCTTTGGATCACTACATTTGTATCTTTAGGGTAAATACCCAATACTGCAATTGCTGGGTCATAGGGCAGTTCTATTTTCAACATTTTGAGGAACCTCCATGCTGTTTTCCAGAGTGGCTGCACCAGCTTGCATTCCCACCAACAGTGTAGGAGGGTTCCCCTTTCTCCGCATCCTCGCCAGCATCTGTCATTTCCTGACTTGTTGATTTTAGCCATTCTGACTGGTGTGAGGTGATATCTCATTGTGGTTTTGATTTGTATTTCCCTGATGCCGAGTGATATGGAGCACTTTTTCATGTGTCTGTTCGCCATCTGGATGTCTTCTTTGCAGAAATGTCTGTTCATGTCCTCTGCCCATTTCTTGATTGGATTATTTGTTCTTTGGGTGTTGAGTTTGCTAAGTTCTTTATAGATTCTGGACACTAGTACTTTATCTGATATGTCGTTTGCAAATATCTTCTCCCATTCTGTCAGTTGTCTTTTGATTTTGTTAACTCTTTCCTTTGCTGTGCAAAAGCTTTTGATCTTGATGAAATCCCAGTAGTTCATTTTTTCCCTTGCTTCCCTTGCCTTTTGCGTTGTTCCTAGGAAGATGTTGCTGCGGCAGAGGTCGAAGAGGTTGCTGCCCGTGTTCTGCTCAAGGATTTTGATGGATTCCTTTCGTACATTGAGGTCCTTCATCCATTTTGAGTCTATTTTTGTGTGTGGTGTAAGGGAATGGTCCAATTTCATTTTTCTGCATGTGGCTGTCCAATTTTCCCAGCACCATTTATTGAAAAGGCTGTCTTTTTTCCATTGGACATTCTTTCCTGCTTTGTCGAAGATTAGTTGACCATAGATTTGAGGGTCTATTTCTGGGCTCTCTATTCTGTTCCATTGATCTATGTGTCTGTTTTTGTGCCAGTACCATGCTGTCTTGATGATGACAGCTTTGTAATAGAGCCTGAAGTCCGGAATTGTGATGCCACCAACGTTGGCTTTCTTTTTCAATATCCCTTTGGCTATTCGAGGTCTTTTCTGGTTCCATATAAATTTTAGCATTATTTGTTCCATTTCTTTGAAAAAGATGGATGGTACTTTGATAGGAATTGCATTAAATGTGTAGATTGCTTTAGGTAGCATAGACATTTTCACAATATTTATTCTTCCAATCCAGGAGCATGGAACATTTTTCCATTTCTTTGTGTCTTCCTCAATTTCTTTCATGAGTACTTTATAGTTTTCTGAGTATAGATTCTGTGTCTCTTTGGTTAGGTTTATTCCTAGGTATCTTATGGTTTTGGATGCAATTGTAAATGGGATTGACTCCTTAATATCTCTTTCTTCTGTCTTGCTGTTGGTGTAGAGAAATGCAACTGATTTCTGTGCATTGATTTTATATCCTGACACTTTACTGAATTCCTGTATAAGTTCTAGCAGTTTTTTGGAGTGGAGTCTTTTGGGTTTTCCACATATAGTATCATATCATCTGCGAAGAGTGATAATTCGACTTCTTCTTTGCCGATTTGGATGCCTTTAATTTCCTTTTGTTGTCTGATTGCTGAGGCTAGGACCTCTAGTACGATGTTGAATAGCAGTGGTGATAATGGACATCCCTGCCGTGTTCCTGACCTTAGCGGAAAAGCTTTCAGTTTTTCTCCATTGAGAATGATATTTGTGGTGGGTTTTTCATAGATGGCTTTGATGATATTGAGGTATGTGCCCTCTATCCCTACACTTTGAAGAGTTTTGATCAGGAAGGGATGTTGTACTTTGTCAAATGCTTTTTCAGCATCTATTGAGAGTATCATATGGTTCTTGTTCTTTCTTTTATTGATGTGTTGTATCACATTGACTGATTTGCGGATGTTGAACCAACCTTGCAGCCCTGGAATAAATCCCACTTGGTCGTGGTGAATAATCCTTTTAATGTACTGTTGAATCCTATTGGCTAGTATTTTGTTGAGTATTTTCGCATCTGTGTTCATCAAGGATATCGGTCTATAGCTCTCTTTTTTGGTGGGATCCTTGTCTGGTTTTGGGATCAAGGTGATGCTGGCCTCATAAAATGAGTTTGGTAGTTTTCCTTCCATTTCTATTTTTTGGAACAGTTTCAGGAGAATAGGAATTAGTTCTTCTTTAAATGTTTGGTAGAATTCCCCAGGGAAGCCGTCTGGCCCTGGGCTTTTGTTTGTTTGGAGATTTTTAATGACTGTTTCAATCTCCTTACTGGTTATGGGTCTGTTCAGGCTTTCTATTTCTTCCTGGCTCAGTTGTGGTAGTTTATATGTTTCTAGGAATGCATCCATTTCTTCCAGATTGTCAAATTTATTGCCGTAGAGTTGCTCATAGTATGTTCTTATAATAGTTTGTATTTCTTTGGTGTTAGTTGTGATCTCTCCTCTTTCATTCATGATTTTATTTATTTGGGTCCTTTCTCTTTTCTTTTTGATAAGTCGGGCCAGGGGTTTATCAATTTTATTAATTCTTTCAAAGAACCAGCTCCTAGTTTCGTTGATTTGTTCTATTGTTTTTTTGGTTTCTATTTCATTGATTTCTGCTCTGATCTTTATGATTTCTCTTCTCCTGCTGGGCTTAGGGTTTTTCTTTCTTGTTCTTTCTCCAGCTCCTTTAGGTGTAGGGTTAGGTTGTGTACCTGAGACCTTTCTTGTTTCTTGAGAAAGGCTTGTAGCGCTATATATTTTCCTCTCAGGACTGCCTTTGTTGTGTCCCACAGATTTTGAACCGTTGTTGTATTTTCATTATCATTTGTTTCCATGATTTTTTTCAATTCTTCTTTAATTTCCCGGTTGACCCATTCATTCTTTAGAAGGATACTGTTTAGGCTCCATGTATTTGGGTTCTTTCCAAACTTCCTTTTGTGGTTGAGTTCTAGCTTTAGAGCATTGTGGTCTGAAAATATGCAGGGAATGATCCCAATCTTTTGATACCGGTTGAGTCCTGATTTAGGACCGAGGATGTGATCTATTCTGGAGAATGTTCCATGTGCACTCGAGAAGAATGTGTATTCTGTTGCTTTGGGGTGAAATATTCTGAATATATCAGTGATGTCCATCTGGTCCAGTGTGTCGTTTAAGGCCTTTATTTCCTTGCTGATCTTTTGCTTGGATGACCTGTCCATTTCAGTGAGGGGAGTGTTAAAGTCCCCTACTATTATTGTATTATTGTTGATGTGTTTCTTTGATTTTGTTATTAATTGGTTTATATAGTTGGCTGCTCCCACATTGGGGGCATAGATATTTAAAATTGTTAAATCTTCTTGTTGGACAGACCCTTTGAGTATGATATAGTGTCCTTCCTCATCTCTTATTATAGTCTTTGGCTTAAAATCTAATTGATCTGATATAAGGATTGCCACTCCTGCTTTCTTCTGATGTCCATTAGCATGGTAAATTCTTTTCCACCCCCTCACTTTAAATCTGGAGGTGTCTTCGGGCTTAAAATGTGTTTCTTGGAGGCAACATATAGATGGGTTTTGTTTTTTTTATCCATTCTGATACCCTGTGTCTTTTGACAGGGGCATTTAGCCCATTCACATTCAGGGTAACTATTGAGAGATATGAATTTAGTGCCATTGTATTGCCTGTAAGGTGACTGTTACTGTATATGGTCTCTGTTCCTTTCTGATCTACCACTTGTAGGCTCTCTCTTTGCTTAGAGGACCCCTTTCAATATTTCCTGTAGAGCTGGTTTGGTATTTGCAAATTCTTTCAGTTGTTGTTTGTCCTGGAAGCTTTTAATCTCTCCTTCTATTTTCAATGATAGCCTAGCTGGATATAGTATTCTTGGCTGCATGTTTTTCTCGTTTAGGGCTCTGAAAATATCATGCCAGCTCTTTCTGGCCTGCCAGGTCTCTGTGGATAAGTCAGCTGCCAATCTAATATTTTTACCATTGTATGTTACAGACTTCTTTTCCCGGGCTGCTTTCAGGATTTTCTCTTTGTCATTGAGACTTGTAAATTTTACTATTAGGTGACGGGGTGTGGGCCTATTCTTATTGATTTTGAGGGGCATTCTCTGAACCTCCTGAATTTTGATGCTCGTTCCCTTTGCCATATTGGGGAAATTCTCCCCAATAATTCTCTCCAGGATACCTTCTGCTCCCCTCTCACTTTCTTCTTCTTCTGGAATCCCAATTATTCTAATGTTGTTTCGTCTTATGGTGTCACTTATCTCTCGAATTCTCCCCTCGTGGTCCAGTAGCTGTTTGTCCCTCTTTTGCTCAGCTTCTCTTTATTCTCTGTCATTTCGTCTTCTATATCACTAATTCTTTCTTCTGCCTCATTTATCCTAGCAGTTAGAGCCTCCATTTTTGATTGCACCTCATTAATAGCTTTTTTGATTTCACCTTGGTTAGATTTTAGTTCTTTTATTTCTCCAGAAAGGGCTTTTTATATCTCTCGAGAGGGTTTTCTCTAATATCTTCCATGCCTTTTTCGAGCCCGGCTAGAACCTTGAGAATTGTCATTCTGAACTCTAGATCTGACATATTACCGATGTCTGTATTGATTAGGTCCCTAGCCTTCGGTACTGCCTCTTGTTCTTTTTTTTTGTGTTGAATTTTTACGTCTTGTCATTTTGTCCAGATAAGACTAAATGAAGGGGCAAGTAAAATACTAAAAGGGTGGCAACAACCCCAGGAAAATATGCTTTAACCAAATTAGAAGAGATCCAAAATCGTGAGTGGGGAGAAAGGGGATAAAAAGAGGTTCATAAAGGAAGAAAGAAAAAAAAAAAAAAAAAAAAAAAAAAAAAAAAAAAAGAAAAGAAAAGAAAAGAATTTTTTAAAAAAAGAATACACCTAAGAAAAATGTAAAAAAGAAAAAATATATATATTAGATAAACTAGTATAAAATCGTTAAAAAAGAAAAAGGTAACAGTTAAAAAAAAATTTTACCCAAGGCGAGAAAGAAAAAAAAAAATGAAAAAGAAAAAATTAAATTAACTGCAAGACTAAAAAAAATCACAGGAAAAAAGCCATGAGTTCCGTGCTTGGCTTTCTCCTCCTCTGGAATTCTGCTGCTCTCCTTGGTATTGAAACCGCAATCCTTGGTAGGTGAACTTGGTCTTGGCTGGATTTCTTGTTGATCTTCTGGGGGAGGGGCCTGTTGTAGTGATTCTCAAGTGTCTTTGCCCCAGGCAGAATTACACCGCCCTTACCCGGGGCCGGGGTGAGTAATCCGCTCGGGTTTGCTTTCAGGAGCTTTTGTTACCTAAGCGCTTTCCATAGAGTTCCAGAGGACGGGAATACAAATGGCGGCCTCCTGGTCTCCGGCCCGGAGGAGCCGAGAGCCCAGGGCCGCACTCCTCAGTGCGCGCTCAGAGAACCGCGCCCAGTTACTCCTGTCTGCCTGACCTCCGGCCGCGCGCTCCGAGCTCACCGAGCCTACGACCGGTTCAAGGTAACACGGAGCTGTGAGCTTACTGTCGGCTCTGTCTCTGTAGCCGGCTTTCCCGTTCCAATACCCGCAAGCTCTGCGACACTCAGACACCCCCGATCCTTCTGTGACCCTGCGGGACCTGAGGCCACGCTGACCCCGCGTGGGCTTTGCCCCGGTTTAGCCTCTGGAGCGATGTCCCTCAGCGGAACAGACTTTTAAAAGTCCTGATTTTGTGCACGGTTGCTCCGCCGCTTGCCGGGAGCCGGCCCCTCCCCCCGGGGTCTATCTTCCCGTCGCTTTGGATTCACTTCTCCACCAGTCCTACCTTTCAGAAAGTGGTTGTTTTTTCTGTTTCCAGAATTGCTGTTTTCTTCTCTTCGAACTGCCGATGGATTTTCAGGTGTTTGCAATCTTTAGATAAGGTATCTATCTGATCTTCGGCTGGCTGAAGCAGTCTCAGCTTGCTACTTCTCCACCATCTTGACTCCTCCCCTACACTCGCCCTTTTTTCATATCCCGAAGTGTTCTCCTCATGGTCTGTAGATCAGTCCTGCCATACCTATGACCCGAAACATAAGCCGAGTTTTTTTTTCAGACAACTGTCCAAACAGCCCTGGCCTACACACCCTACAGGCTCATGCCCCTGGAGCCAAACCTGACGACTGTGATTGCCCTCTCCAAGGGATTGTATGTGCCCATTCCAATGGCCACAACCCTCCTAAGTGTATAAACCTCCAAAGTCCCTGAGGCCATCCCCATATTGCGGCTTCCCAGGACAAATGGGGCAATCTGGGCCCATCTGAGCACCTACTTGCACTCAGACCCTTAGACTGATGTGCTCAGAGGTAAAAAGGAACGAACAGGCCCTTAGGCATCTATCGCATCTATTGCTTTGGTTTCCAGGCATCTCTCCTCAGAGGCCTGTCTTTCAATAACAGCATATGGCTGTTTCTTGACTCACCCATCAGAACAAATCTCATCTACACATGGGAAAATTGCACGATGGAGCTATGTGAAAGCCTCTCTTTAGGAGAACCCTTCAGGGCCCCAGTGACACCGCTTCATTCCAAGGTCTCCAGACACAAAATCATATTAGGACACATACACGGGAGAGTCCATTTCAACTCAGCCTCCTCGGTTGCTCCCCCAGAACCAGCAGATCTAACATGTTTTCTTGCTTGGAGACAATTGGAATGCGAGGTTGGCTACCCAGCCATCCATCCTTAGAACCCTGCTCGGAATCGTTGTCCTGGAGCCAACCAACAGGTCTCAATTGTCCTGTAGAAGAATCTAGCAGTTGGGAGCTTCTCACAACTCCCATCGTGGGAAAACCCCCTTGGCCTCGTGATCCACCCCCCCTTCAAGAAGGGGCCATCAGGGACAGAATGTCCAACCTGAGTGAACTCTGATCCTCGCTGTGACTTCAGATGCACGAGATCTCGATTCAGGTCTGTAGATTGTGCCTGCCATATCCTCAACCATAAACCTAGGCCTAGAATGGGTTCTCAGACTTTCGTCCTCAGACTACTGGCCGACAAGCCCTCCAGTTTAGCAATCCAGAACTACATTGCAGCACTCTGCCTGACCTGCAGAAGAAAAACATTGCCCTCTGCGGCTACCCAGAAAAACCCCAATGAGGATCAACCTGCACGCCATTCGGCTGTACCCCAAATATATAGGCTGACCTG
The DNA here is from genome assembly GCF_011764305.1 of Mustela putorius furo. Classification (NCBI taxonomy): domain Eukaryota; kingdom Metazoa; phylum Chordata; class Mammalia; order Carnivora; family Mustelidae; genus Mustela; species Mustela putorius. The sequence goes on from NW_025421637.1 coordinate 45,698, forward strand.
GGCACTAATGCCCTTTCTGACACAGCCTAATCCTGGACCTCCGGGCCCCACCCAGACAGCTGGCCGCACACTGAGCCCATCAAACGCGCCATGGCCTTAAGTCGTCATCTCTTCTCAACCTCGGTTCTCAGGCTTCAGAACCTAGACATTATCTCCAATCAAAGCCCGGGTTTGAAAATGATGCAGAAATCAGAACTCTTTCCCCATGGCAAGAAACCTTGTGGTTGACATGTTGTCCAAGGTTCAGTGTCGTTGAAACCCATGTGGCCCATGAGGCCCCACCCATGCTTGCGGGCCACATTCGTCACAAACACACATTGTGACCCTCACCCTAGCCCAGTCCTCAGGTAAGGCCTCTGAGTGGCTGGATTGAGAGACAGCATATTGGGCTTGCCATGCCCCTAGGCCCCAATTTTTAACCATAGTTCGTGTTGTCCCTTCACTCTTCCCCAGGGCTCTGCTTTGGAATTCCTCTTTTGGTGGAACAACTGAGGTAACAAACCTGAAAGGAGTCCTCGAATCCCACAGATTGACGAAAAACAATTGGGATCGGGCCAAATCCACGGAGAGCAAGAATCGTCCATGGCCCATGAGGCCTCCCCAACATTCCACGGCCATCGCTGATACAAAATCCAGAGACAAAAGTCTGAGCAAGTGCCTCAGACTCGCACTTTCTTCATATCCTGAAGATGTCTTCTCATGGTTTGTAGATCGGGCCTGCCATACCTACGTCCCCAAACAAAAGCTGAGTTTGTGTTTTCAGACTTCTGTCCTCAAAGTCCTGGGCCACATACCCTCCAGGCTGGGGACCCTGGAGCCACACATTAGGACTGTGCCTAACTAATCCATGGGAATTCTGCCCATTCCATTGTCCAAATTCGTACAAATTAGGAGAACCCTCCAAAGTCCCTGAGGCCATCCCAATAGTATAGGTCGCCCGGGACAAAAAAGGGCAGTCTGACACCAGCTGAGCATCTAACTCCACTCATACCCTAGATGGATGTCCCCAGAGAAGAAGATTGAACCAGACAGGACCCTAGGCCAAAATCGAATCCATTGCTTTGGTTTACAGGCATGTCTCCTCAAAACCCTGGATTCCAATACCAGCATTGGGGTTTTCCTGAGGCACCCATCAGAACCAAACACGTCTCCACAAGGAAACTTGTGCATGGGAGCTATGTCAAAAGCTGAGGAGAATACTTCAGGGTCCCGGTGCCACCGCAACATTCCAAGGCCCTCATGGACACAAACACACATTAGACCCATCCTCAGGAAAGTCCATTTCAACTCAGCCACCCTGGTTGCTCCCGCAGAGCCAGCAGATCTAAACTGTCTTGTCACTAGGAGACAATTGGAATGCGAGGCGGGCTTTCCAGGCATCCATCCTCGAACGTTGGTCTGGACTCATCCATATGGATTGTCCTGGCAACGTCCAACAGAACTCAATTGTCCCGCAGAAGGAATCCTTGGAGGGGGCATCCCACCACTCCCAACGTGGGAAAACCTCCACGCTCTCGAGAATCCGCTCCCTTCATGAAGGGGCCGTCATGAACAGAAAATCCAAGCTGAGCCAACGTCTGATCCTCGCTCTGACTTCAGATGCATGAGATATTGCTTCAGATCTTCAGGAGGTACATGCTGTGCGCTTGCCCTGAAACCCAAGTGTAGCTTGTGTTCTCAGACTTCCATCCTCACACTGCTGGCCCCGAAGCCTACAAGAGTGGCAATTCCAGACCTACATTGCAGCACTCTGCCTGCCCTCTAGAAAAAATATATAGCCTAATGAGCTGCCCAGGCACATTAAATGAGAATAAACCTACACGGCACTCGAATGTACCAAATTATATAGTCTAACCTGGGCACTAATGCACTGTCTGACACAAACTGTGCCGGGACCTCCTGAGCAACAACCAGACAGCTGACCGCACTCTGAGCACACCAGACCCGCCATGGCCTTAGGTCATCATCTCTGCCCTACGTCAGTTGTCAGGCTTCAGAACCTAGACCTTATGTCCAATCACTGCCAAGGGGTGACTGTGATGCAGAAATCAGAACTCCTGCTTACACAAGGCAAGAAACCTTGTGGTTGCCATGTTGTCCTACGTTCAGTGTAGGAGAAACCAGCATTCACCCTGAGGTCACGCGCATTCTTGAGTGCGACAAGGGCATAAACACGCATTGTGACCCTCAGCGTGATTCCTGACCTCTAGTAAATCCTCTCAGTGGCTGGACCATTAGATGTCATAATGGGCTTGACATGTCCCTAGGCCCCAATTTTTAAATAGGTTTCTGGTTGTCCAGTCACAGCTCCCCAGGGCTCTACTCTGGAAACCCTCTTTTGGTGGGACACCTGAGGTTGAAAAACAAAACAAAACAAATCAACAACAACAACAAAAAAAAAACGGACTTCTTGCATCCCACAGTGTGACCCCAAAATCCTTGGACGAGGCCACACTCCCAGAGAGTAAGACTCGTCCATTTCCCATGAAGTTATCCGGAAATTTCACGACCATGAGTGACACAATATCTAGAGACAAAAACGTGAGCAAGAGCCTCACACTCGCCCATTTTTCATATCCCAAAGTGTTCTCCTCATGGTCTTTAGATCAGTCCTGCCATACATATGACCTGAAACATAAGCCGAGTTTGTGTTTTCAACAACAGTCCCAACAGCTCTGGCCTACACATCCTACATGCTCAGTCCCCTGAGGCCAAACCTGAAGACTGTGTTTGCCCTCTCCAAGGGAATTGTATGTGCCCATTCCAATGGCCACAAACCTACTAAGAGGATAAACCTCCAAAATTCCTGAGGCCATCGCAATATTTGAGCCTATCTGAGCACCTACCTGCACTCAAACCCTTGGACTGATATCCCCAGAGGTAATAAGGAATGAACAGGGCCCTAGGCAACTATCGATTCCATTGCTTTGGTTGCAAAGCATCTCTCCTCAGATGCCTGGATTTCAATTACAGCATATGGCTGCTTCTTGACTCACACATCAGAACAAATCTCATCTACACATGGGAAACTTGCACGATTGAGCTGTGTGAAAGCCTCTATTTAGGAGAACCATTCAGGGCCCCAGTGCCACTGCTTCATTCCAAGGTCTCCATAGACACAAAATCATATTAGGTCACATGCAAGGGAGAGTCCATTTCAACTCAGCCTCCTTGGTTGCTCCCCCAGATCCAGCAGATCTGAACTGTCTTGTTGCTTGGAGACAATTGGAATGCGAGGTGCGCTACCCAGCCCTCCATCCTTAGAACCCTGCTCGGAATCGTTGTCCTGGAGCCAACCAACAGGCCTCAATTGTCCTGCAGAAGAATCTTTGCAATTGGGACCTTCTCACAACTCCCATCGTTGGAAAATCCCCATGGCCTCGTGATCCCCCCCATCAAGAAGGGGCCCTCAGGGACAGAATGTCCAACCTGAGCGATCGTCTGATCCTCGCCCTGACTTCAGATGCACGAGATCTAGATTCAGGACTGTAGATTGTGCCTGCCAAATCCTCACCCAGATAACTAGGCCTAGCTTGGGTCTCAGACTTCCGTACTCAGACTACTGGCCAACACGCCCTCCAATTTGGCAATTTAGAACTACAATGCAGCACTCAACCTGCCCTCCAGAAGAAAAACATTGCCCTCTGGGGGCTACCCAGAAACCCCAAATGAGGATCAACCTGCACGCCATTCGGGCTGTACCCCAAATATATAGGCTGACCTGGGCACTAATGCCCTTTCTGACGCAGCCTGAGCCTGGACCTCCTGGCCCCACCCAGACAGCTGGCCGCACACTGAGCACATCGGACCCGCCATGGACTTAGGTCGTCATCTCTCTTCACAACCTCGGTTTTCAGGCTTCAGAACCTAGACCTTATCTCCAATCACGGCCCGGGTTTGAAAATAATACAGAAATCAGAACTCTTTCCCCATGGCAAGAAACTTTGTGGTTGGGATGTTGTCCAAGAATCAGTGCAGTTGAAACCAGTGTGGCCCAAGAGGCCCCGCCCATGCTTGCGGGACACATTGGTCACAAACACACATTGTGACCCTCAGCCAGTACCCAGTCCTCAGCTAAGGCTTCCAATGCTTTGGTTTCCAGGCATCTCTCCTCAGAGGAATGGATTTCAATAACAGCATATGGCTGTTTCTTGACTGACTCACCCATCAGAACAAATCTCATCTACACATGGGAAACTTGCACGATGGAGCTGTGTGAAAGCCTCTCTTTAGGAGAACCCTTCAGGGCCCCAGTGCCACCGCTTCATTCCAAGGTCTCCATAGACATATTATCATATTAGGACACATCCACGGGAGAGTCCATTTCAACTCAGCCTCCTCGGTTGCTCCCCCAGATCCAGCAGATCTAACCTGTCTTGTTGCTTGGAGACAATTGGAATGCGAGGTGGGCTACCCAGCCATCCATCCTTAGAACCCTGATCGGAATCGTTGTCCTGGAGCCAAACAACAGGTCTCAATTGTCCTGCAGAAGAATCTTTGCAGTTGGGATCTTCTCAGAACTCCCATCGTGAGAGAACCCCCATGGCCACATGATCCCCCCTCTTCATAAAGGGGCCATCAGGGACATAATGTCCAACCTGAGCGATCGTCTGATCCTCACCCTGACTTAAGTTGCACGAGATCTCGGTTCAGGTCTGTAGAATGTGCCTGCCATGTCCTCACCCAGAAACCTAAGGCTTGCTTGTGTCCTCAGACTTCTGTCCACAGACTACTGGCTCACAAGCCCTCCAGTTTGGCAATCCAGAACTACAATTCAGCACTCTACCTGCCCTTCAGAAGAAATACATTGCCCTCTGGGGCTACCTAGAAACCCCAAATGAAGATCAACCTGCACGACACTTCGCTATACCCAAAATATATATGATGACCTGGGCACTAATGCCCTTTCTGACACAGCCTGAGCCTGGACCTCCTAGGCCCACCCAGACAGCTGGCTACAAACTGAGAACTTCAGAACTCCCATGGCCTTAGGTCGTTATCCCTTCCCAACCTCAGTTTTCAGGCTTCAGAACCTAGACTTATCTCCAATCACTGCCCAGGTTTGCAAATGATGCAGAAATCAGAACTCCTTCCCGATGGCAGGAAAACTTGTGGTTGGCATGTTGTCCAACGTTCAGTGTAGTGGAAACCAGTGTGTCCCGTGAGGCCCCGCCATTGCTCGCGGTCCAGATAGGTAGCAAACACACATTGTGACCCTCAGCCTTAGCCCAGTCCTCAGGTAAGGCCTCTCAGTGGCTGGATGAAGAGACAGCATATTTGGCTTGCCATGCCACTAGGCCCCAATTTTTAACCATAGTTCGTGTTGTCCCTTCACTCTTCCCCAGGGCTCTGCTTTGGAATTCCTCTTTTGGTGGGACACCTGATGTAACAACCCTGAAAGGAGTCCTCCATCCAACAGATTAACAAAAAACAATTGGGATCGGGCCAAATCCACAAAGAGCAAGATTCGACCATGGCCCATGAGGCCTCCTCGACATTCCACGGCCATCGCTGATACAAATCCAGAGACAAAAGCCTAAGCAAGCGCCTCAGACTCCCACTATCTTCATATCCTGAAGATGTCTTCTCATGGTTTGTAGATCGGGCCTGACATACCTACGTCCCCAAACACAAGCTGAGTTTGTGTTTTCAGACTTCTGTCCTCAAAGTCCTGGGCCACATACCCTCCTGGCTGGGGACCCTGGAGCCACACATTAGGACTGTGCCTTCCCAATCCATGGGAATTCTGCCCATTCCATTGTCCAAAATCGTACAAATTAGAAGAACCCTCCAAAGTCCCTGAGGCCATCCCAATAGTATAGGTCGCCCGGGACAAAAAAGTTCCGTCTGACACCAGCTGAGCATCTACTTCCACTCATACCCTAGATGGATGTCCCCAGAGAAGAAGATTGAACCAGACAGGACCTAGGCCAAAATCGGATCCAATGCTTTGGTTTACAGGCATGTCTCCTCAAAACCCTGAATTTCAATACCAGCATTGGGGTTTTCCTGAGGCACCCATCAGAACAAACCTCGTCTCCACAAGGAAACTTGTGCATGTGAGCTATGTCAAAAGCTTAGGAGAATACTTCAGGGTCCCGGTGCCAAAGCCCCATTCCAAGGCCCTCATGGACACAAACACACATTAGACCCATCCTCAGGAAAGTCCATTTCAACTCAGCCACCTCGGTTCCTTCCGCAGAGCCAACAGATCTAAACTGTCTTGTCGCTACGAGACAATTGGAATGCGAGGCGGGCTTCCTAGGCATCCATCCTCGAACTTTGGTCTGGACTCATCCATATGGGATGTCCTGGAGCTGTCCAACAGGTCTCAATTGTCCCGCAGAAGGAATCCTTGGAGGGCTCATTCCACTACTCCCAAAGTGGGAAAACCTACACGGCCTCGAGATTCGGCTCCCTTTATGAAGGGGCCGTCATGAACAGAAAATCCAAGCTGAGCCAACGTCTGATACTCGCTCTGACTTCAGATGCATGAGATATTGCTTCAGATCTTCAGGGGGTACATGCCGTGCCCTCGCCCTGAAACTGAAGTCTAGCTGTCCCTAGGACCCAATTTTAACCAGATTTCTGGTTGTCCAATCGCCCCTCCCCAGGGCTCTACTCTGGATTCCCTCATTTGGTGGGACCTCTGAGTTTGAAAAACAAAACAAAACAAAACAACAACAACAAAAAAAAAACGGACTTCTTCCGTCCCACAGAATGACCCCAAACTCTTTGGATTGGGCCAAACCCCCAGGGAGTAAGACTCGTCCATTTCCCATGAAGTCACCCGGAAATTTCATGACCATGAATGGCATGATATCCAGAGATTAATACTTGAGCAAGAGCCTCACACTCACCCTTTTTTCATATCCCAAAGAGTTCTCCTCATGGTCTGTAGATCAGACCTGCCATACCTATGACCTGAAACAAAATCCGAGTTTGTGTTTTCAGACAACTGTCCAAACAGCCCTGGCCTACACAGCCTACAGGCTTAGGCCCCTGGAGCCAAGCTGAGGACTGTACTTGCCCTCTCCAAGGGAATTCTGTGTGCCCATTCCAATGGCCACAATGCTACTAATAGGATAAACCTCCAAAGTCCCTGAGGCCATCCCAATAGTGGTGGCTTCCCAGGACAAACAGGAGCAATCTGAGCCCATCTGAGAACGTACCTGCACTCAGACTTGTAGACTGATATCCCCAGAGGTAAAAAGGAACGAACAGGCCCCTAGGCACTAATCGGATCCATTGCTTTAGTTTCCAGGCATCTCTATTCAGAGGCCTGGATTTCAGTACCAGCTTATGGCTGTTTCTTGACTCACCCACCAGAACAAATCTCATCTACACATGGGAAACTTGCACGTGGGAGTGATGTCAAAGCCTCTGTTTAGGAGAACCCTTAATGGCCCCAGTGCCACCGCGTCATTCCAAGGTATCCATAGACACAAAAACACATTAGGGCCCATCTACAGGAGAGTCCATTTCAACTCAGCGTATTCGGTTGCTCCGCGAGATCCAGCAGATCTAACTTGTCTTGTTGCTAGGAGACAATTGTAATGCGACGTGGGCTACCCAGCCATCGATCCTTAGAACCCTGCTCGGAATCGTTAGCCTGGAGCTTACCAACAGGTCTCAATTGTCCTGCAGAAGAATCTTTGAAGTTGGGAGCTTCTCACAACTCCCATCGTGAGAAAACACCCATGGCCTCGTGATCCCCCCTCCCCTTCATGAAGTGGCCTTCAGGGACATAAGGTCCAACCTGAGCGATCGTCTGATCCTCACCCTGACTTCAGATGCACGAGATCTCGGTTCAGGTCTGTATATTGTGCCTGCCATATCCTCACCCAGAAACCTAAGCCTAGCTTGTATCCTCAGACTTCCGTCCTCAGACTAATGGCCCACAAGCCCTCCAGTTTGGCAATCTAGAATTACAATGCAGCACACTGCTTGCGCTCCAAAAGAAAAACATTGCCCTCTGGCGCTACCCAGAAACCCCAAATGAAGATCAACCTGCACGCCACTTGGCTGTACCCAAAATATATAGGCTGACCTGGGCAATAATGCCCTTTCTGACACAGCCTGAGCCTGGACCTCCTGGCCCCAGCCAGACAGCTTGCCGCTCACTGAGTACATCGGACCAGCCATTGCCTTAGGTCGTTATCTCTTCCTAACCTAGGTATTCAGGATTCAGATCCTAGACCTTATCTCCAATCACTGCCCAGTTTTGAAAAATGATGCAGCAATCAGAACTCCTGCCCAAATGCAAGAACCTTGTGGTTGGCTTGTTGTCCAACCTTCAGTGTAGTGGAGACCTGTTTGTCCGATGAAGCCTCGCCATTGCTCGCGGGCCACATTGGTGGCAAACTCACATTGTGACCCTCAGCCTTAGCCCAGTCCTCAGGTAAGGCCTCTCAGTGGCTGGATGAAGAGACAGCATATTGGGCTTGCCATGCCCATAGGCCCCAATTTTTTTTTTTTTAATTTTTTATTTTTTATAAACATATATTTTTATCCCCAGGGGTACAGGTCTGTGAATCACCAGTTTTACACACTTCACAGCACTCACCAAAGCACATACCCTCCCCAATGTCCATAATCCCACCCCCTTCTCCCAAACCCCCTCCCCCCGGCAACCCTCAGTTTGTTTTGTGAGATTAAGAGTCAATTATGGTTTGTCTCCCTCCCAATCCCATCTTGTTTCATTTATTCTTCTTCTACCCACTTAAGCCTCCATGTTGCATCACCACTTCCTCATATCAGGGAGATCATATGATAGTTGTCTTTCTCTGCTTGACTTATTTCGCTAAGCATGATACGCTCTAGTTCCATCCATGTTGTTGCAAATTGCAAGATTTCATTTCTTTTGATGGCTGCATAGTATTCCATTGTGTATATATACCACATCTTCTTGATCCATTCATCTGTTGATGGACATCTAGGTTCTTTCCATAGTTTGGCTATTGTGGACATTGCTGCTATTATTATTCGGGTGCATGTGTCCCTTTGGATCACTACATTTGTATCTTTAGGGTAAATACCCAATAGTGCAATTGCTGGGTCATAGGGCAGTTCTATTTTCAACATTTTGAGGAACCTCCATGCTGTTTTCCAGAGTTGCTACACCAGCTTGCATTCCCACCAACAGTGTAGGAGGGTTCCCCTTTCTCCGCATCCTCGCCAGCATCTGTCATTTCCTGACTTGTTGATTTTAGCCATTCTGACTGGTGTGAGGTGATATCTCATTGTGGTTTTGATTTGTATTTCCCTGATGCCGAGTGATATGGAGCACTTTTTCATGTGTCTGTTCGCCATCTGGATGTCTTCTTTGCAGAAATGTCTGTTCATGTCTTCTGCCAATTTCTTGATTGGATTATTTGTTTTTTGGGTGTTGAGTTTGCTAAGTTCTTTATAGATTCTGGACACTAGTCCTTTATCAGATATGTCCTTTGCAAATATCTTCTCCCATTCTGTCAGTTGTCTTTTGATTTTGTTAACTGTTTCCTTTGCTGTGCAAAAGCTTTTGATCTTGATGAAATCCCAGTAGTTCATTTTTTCCCTTGCTTCCCTTGCCTTTTGTGTTGTTCCTAGGAAGATGTTGCTGCGGCAGAGGTCGAAGAGGTTGCTGCCCGTGTTCTCCTCAAGGATTTTGATGGATTCCTTTCGTACATTGAGGTCCTTCATCCATTTTGAGTCTATTTTTGTGTGTGGTGTAAGGAAATGGTCCAATTTCATTTTTCTGCATGTGGCTGTCCAAATTATCCAGCACCATTTATTGAAAAGGCTGTCTTTTTTTTCCATTGGACATTCTTTCCTGCTTTGTCGAAGATTAGTTGACCATAGATTTGAGGGTCTATTTCTGGGCTCTCTATTCTGTTCCATTGATCTATGTGTCTGTTTTTGTGCCAGTACCATGCTGTCTTGATGATGACAGCTTTGTAGTAGAGCTTGAAGTCCGGAATTGTGATGCCACCAACGTTGGCTTTCTTTTTCAATATCCCTTTGGCTATTCGAGGTCTTTTCTGGTTCCATATAAATTTTAGAATTATTTTAGGCCCCAATTTTTAACCATAGTTCGGGTTGTCCCTACACTCTTCCGCAGGGTTTGCTGCTTTGGAATTCCGCTTTTGGTGGGACACCTGATGTAACAACCCTGAAAGGAGTACTCCATCCAACAGATTGACGAAAAACAATTGGGATTGGGCCAAATCCACAGAGAGGAAGATTCGTCCATGGCCCATGAGGCCCCCTCGATATTCCTCGGCCATCGCGGAAACAAAATCCAGAGACAAAAGCCTGAGCAAGCGCCTCAGACTCGCACTATCTTCATATCCTGAAGATGTCTTCTCATGGTTTGTAGATCGGGCCTGCCATACCTACGTCCCCAAACATAAGCTGAGTTTGTGTTTTCAGACTTCTGTCCTCAAAGTCCTGGGCCACACACCATCCAGGCTGGGGACCCTGGAGCCACACATTAGTACTGTGCCTACCCAATCCATGGGAATTCTGCCCATTCCATTGTCCAAAATCGTACAAATTAGGAGAACCCTCCAAAGTCCCTGAGGCCATCCCAATAGTTTAGGTCGCCAGGAACAAAAAAGGTCAGTCTGACACCAGCTGAGCATCTACCTCCACTTATACCCTAGATGGATGTCCCCAGAGAAGAAGATTGAACCAGACAGGACCCTAGGCCAAAATCGGATCCATTGCTTTGGTTTACAGGCATGTCTCCTCAAAACCCTGGGTTCCAATACAAGATTTGGGGTTTTCCTGAGGCACCCATCAGAACCAAACTCGTCTCCTCAAGGAAACTTGTGCATGGGAGCTATGTCAAAAGCTGAGGAGAATACTTCAGGGTCCCGGTGCCACCGCAACATTCCAAGGCCCTCATGGACACAAACACACATTAGACCCATCCTCAGGAAAGTCCATTTCAACTCAGCCTCCCTGGTTGCTCCCGCAGAGCCATCAGATCTAAACTGTCTTGTCGCTAGGAGACAATTGGAATGCGAGGCGGGCTTCCCAGGCATCCAGCACTCTGCCTGCACTCTAGAAAAAATATATTGCCTAATGAGCTGCCCAGGCAGCTGAAATGAGAATAAACCTACAAGGCACTCGAATGTACCCAAATTATAGAGTCTAAACTGGGCAGTAATGCACTGTCTGACACAACGTGAGCCAGAACCTCCTGAGAAACACACAGACAGCTGACCGCACACTGAGCACATCCCTATAGGGCAACATTTTTTTTCTGGAGGGCAGGCAGAGTGCTGCATTGTGTCTCCAGAATTGCCAAACTGGAGGGGTGTGGCCAGGATTGTGAAAACGGATGTCTGAGAACACAAGTTAGGCTTAGGTTTCGGGGCGAGGGCACAGCAGGCACACTCTCAAGTGCTGAATCGAGATCTCGTGCTTCTGAATTCAGGGCACAGATCAGACTTTGGCTTAGGATGGAGTTCTGTCCTTGATGGCCCATTTATGAAGGTTTGGGGCATCATGAGGAAATGGAGGTTTTCTCACAGTGGGATTGTGTGATGCTTCAAACCACAAGGATTCATTCTGCGAGACAGTCAAGACAGGTTGGTTGGATTCAAGACGTCCCATGAAGAAATTCTCCAGAGCAGGGTTCTAAGGATGGATGCCTGGGCAGCCCACCTCGCATTCCAACTGTCTCCTAGTGACAAGGCAGGTTTGATCTGCTGGCTCTGGGTGAGCAGCCAAGGGGGCTGATTTGAAATGGACTCTCCTGAGGATGGATCATAATGTAAGTTTGTGTCCTTGGAGACCTTGGAATTGGGCCATGGTGCCAGCGCCCTGAAGGATCCTCCAAACCTGAGGTATTGACACAGCTCCAAAGAGCAAGTTTCTCATGAGGAGATGAGATCTGTTCTGATTGTTCCCTTAGGAAACCCCCATATTCTGATATTGGAAACCAGGCCTCTGAGGAGAGATACATAGAAACCAAAGCAATGGATCAGAAGTTGGCTCAGGTTGGAGTTTCTGTCCATGATGGCCCCTTTATAAAGGGGAGCATCTCATGATGCCATGTAGGTTTTCCCACGATAGGAGTTGTGAGATGCTCCAATCTGCAAGTATTCCTTCTGCAGGACAGTCAAGACCTGTTGGAAGGCTCCCAGGACATCCCATATGGAACGGCGCCAGAGCAGGATTCCAACGACGGATGCCTAGAGAGTCTGCTTTGCATTCAAGTTGTCTCCTAGTGACAAGGCAGGTTTGATATTCTGGCTCTGGGGGAGTAATCAACGGGGCTGAGTTGAAATGTACTCTCCTGCCCAATGGTCATAATGCGGGTTTGTGTCCATGGAGACCTTGGAATAGGGCGGTGGCTCCGGTTACCTGAAGGTTTCTCCTAACTGGAGGTTTTTACAGAGCTCCAAAGGATAAGTTTCCCATGTGGAGACAAGATTTGTTCTGATTGGTATCTCTGGAATCCCCCATATGCTGGTATTGGAAAACAGGCCTCTGAGGAGAGATGCTTAGAAACAAAAGCAATGGAACCAATTACGTTCTAGGGGCCTGTCCAGTTTTAATACCTTTTCTCTTGGGATATCTGTCTACGGGTGAGTTGAGGTCGTTGCTCAGCTTTTGACAGATCACCCCTCTTTGTACTGGGCGGCCTACACTATTGGAATGGCCTCTGGGACTTTGGAGGTTTCTCCTAATCTGTAGGGTTGTGGCCAATGGAATGGGAAGAATTTCCTTGGAGAGGACAGGCACAGTCCTGAGGTGTGGCTCCAGGGGCCTCAGCCTGGAGGGTGTGTGGGACAGGGATGTCAGGATAGAAGTCTGAAACACGGTTTGGGGACGTAGGTATGGCAGGCCCGATCTACAGACTATGAGGAGAATTTTTTGGCTATGACCTAAGGGTGAGGCTTATGTCTCTGGAATTTGTGTCAATAGTGGCCGTGGAATGTCGGGCTGGCCTCATGGGCCATGGAGGAGTCTTTCTCTCTGGGGATGGCCTGATCCCAAGTGATTGGGGTCATTCTGTGGGTGGGAGGAATCCTTTCCGTGTTTACTTACCTCAAAAGTCCCACCAAAGAGGGATTCCAGAGCAGAGCCCTGAGTAGGGGTGACTAGATGTCTCTACCTCTGGTTAAGATTGGGTGACTTGGGGCATGGCAGGCCCCATATGTGGGCTCATGGTCCAGCCACTGAGAACCTTTACTGGAGGACAGGGCTCAAACTGAGGGTCCCAATGTGTGTTTGTGCCCACCGCAGCTCTTAAGCATGGGCAGGATCTCAGGGACCCTACACTACCCTCAGGGGCCCTACTACTACTCCGGTAGGCCCTACAGGGGTCCTACACTGAACTTTGGATAAGATGCCAACCACAAGATTCTGGCGTGAGGGAAGGAGGAGTTATGATTTCTGCATCACGTTCACCCATGGGAAATGAGTAGAGATAAGGTCTAAGTTTCTGTAGCCTGAAAACCAGTTTGGAAAGAGATGGCAACCTAAGGCCATGGCGGTTCAGATGTTCTCTGTGTACGGCAAGGTGTCTGGGTGTCGGTTGGGAATTCAGGCCTCAGGTTGTGTCAGACAGGGCATTAGTGCACAGGCTAGACTATATAATTGGTGTACAGTTGAGTGGCCTGCAGGTTTATCCTCATTTGAGGTTTCTGGGTAGACCCATAGGGCAACGTTTTTCTTCTAGAGGGCAGGCAGAGTGCAGCACTGTGTCATCGGAAATCCCAAAAGGGAGGGCGTGTGGTCCAGGAGAGTGAGGACGGAAGTCTGAAAACACTAGCTATGCTTAGGTTTTTGGGGTGAGGGCACAGCAGGAGCACTCTGAATAGCTTAATCAAGATCTCGTGCATCTGAAGTCAAGGCGAAGTTCAGCCTTTGGCTCAGGTTTGAGTTTCTTTCCATGATCCGACTTCATGAAGATTGGGGGCATGATGTGACCTTGGAAGCTTTCCATGATATGAGTTGTGAGGTGGTCATGAACAAGGACTCCTGTGGGACAGTCGACACCTGTTGGATGGCTCAAGGATGTCCCATAAGGAAAGACGCAAGAGCAGGGTTCTAAGGGTTCTAAGGATGTCTAAGGAGAGATGCCTGGAAACCAAAGCAATAGATCCGATAGGTGCCTATGGGCTTGTTCTTTCCTTTTTACCTCTGGGGACATCAGTCTACGGGTCTGAGTGCAGGTAGGTGCTCAGATGGGCCCAGACTGCCCCTGTGTTTGTCCTGGGAAGCCACAAATATTGGGAAGGCCTCAGGAACGTTGGAGGTTTATCATATTAGTAGGGTTGTGGCCATTGGAGTGGGGACATTCAATTCCCTTGGAGAGGGCAAGCACAGTCGTAAGGTTTGGCTCCAGGGGCCTGAGCCTGTTGGGTTTGTATGCATGGGCTGTTTGGACAGTTGTCTGAAAACACTTACTCGGCTTATGTTTCGGTTCATAGGTATGGCAGGACTGATCTACAGACCATGAGGAGAACTCTTTGGGATATGAAAAAAGGGCGAGTGTGAGTCTCTTGCTCAAGTCTTTGTCTGTGAATATCGTGTCACACATGGTCGTGAAATTTCCGGGTGACTTCATGGGAAATGGACGAGTCTTACTCTCTGGGGGTTTGGCCCCGTCCAAAGAGTTTGGGGTCATTCTGTGGGATGGAAGAAGTCCCCTGTTCTGTTGTTGTTGATTTGTTTTGTTCTGTTTTTCAACCTCAGGTGTCCCACCAAATGATGGATTCCAGAATAGAGCCCTGGGGAGGGGCGACTGGACAACTAGAAATCTGGTTAAAAATTGGGGCCTAGGGACATGTCAAGCCCATTTTGACATCTAATGGTCCAGCCCCTGAGAGGACGTACTAGAGGAAAGGACTCACGCGGAGGGTCACAATGCGTGTCTATGCCCTTGTCGCACGAAGAATTGGTGGGGACTCAGGGTGAATGCTGTTTTCTCCTACACTGAACGTTGGACAACATGCCAACCACAAGGTTTCTTGCCATGGGTAAGGAAGAGTTCTGATTTCTGCATCACAGTCACCACTGGGCAGTGATTGGAGATAAGGTCTAGGTTCTGAAGCCTGAAAACTGAGGTAGGGAAGAGATGATGACCTAAGGCCATGGCGGGTCTGAAGTGCTCAGTGTGCGGTCAGCTGACTGGGTGTTAGTCACGAGGTCCGGGCTCAGGTTGTCAGACAGTGCATTGGTGCCCAGGTTAGACTAAATATTTTGTGTGCATTAGAGAGCAGTGTAGGTTCTTATTTGAAGAACTCTTCAAGATATGAAGAATGAGTGAGTCAGAGGTAAGTGCTCAGTCTTTTGTCTCTGGATTTTGTATCAGCGATGGCCGTGGAATGTTGGGGAGGCCTCATGGGCCATGGAGGAATCTTGCTCTCTGTGGATTTGGCACAATCCCAATTGTTTTTCGTCAATCTGAGGGAAGGGAGGACTCCTTTCAGGTTTGTTACCTCAGGTGTCCCACCGAAAGAGGAATTCCAAAGCACAGCCCTGGGGAAGAGTGAAGACACAACCTGAACTACGGTTAATAATTGGGGTCTAGGGGCATGGCAAGACCAATATGCTGTCTCTCCATCCAGCCACTGAGAGACCTTACCTGAGGACTGGGCTCAGGCTGAGGGTCACAATGTGTGTTTGTGACCAATGTGGCCCACAAGCATGGGCGGGGCCTCATGGGCCACACTGGTTTCAACGACACTGAACCTTGGACAACATGCCAACCACAAGGTTTCTTGCCATGGGGAAAGAGTTCTGATTTCTGCATCATTTTCAAACCCGGGCCGTGATTGGAGATAAGGTCTTGGTTCTGAAGCCTGAAAACCGAGGTTGAGAAGAGAGGACGACCTAAGGCCATGAGGGGTCAGATGTGCTCAGTGTGCGGCCAGCTGTCTGGGTGGGGCCAGGAGGTCCAGGCTCAGGCTGTGTCAGAAAAGGCATTTGTGCCCAGGTCAGCCTATATTTTTGGGGTACATCCGAATGCCGTGCAGGTAGATACTTATTTTGGGTTTCTGGGTAGCCCCAGAGGGCAATTTTTTTCTTCTGGTGGGCAGGCAGAGAGCTGCATTGTAGTCCTGGATTGCCAAACGGGAGGTTTTGTGGCTCAGTAGTCTGAGGACGGAAGTCTGAGAACCCAAGCTAGTCCTAGAATACTGGGTGAGGACATGGGAGACACAATCTACATACCTGAATCGAGATGTCGTGCGTCTGAAGTCAGGGCGAGGATCAGACGATCGCTCAGTTTGGACATTCTGTCCCTGAGGCTCCACTTGAAGGTGGGGTGGATCACGAGGCCATGGGTGTTTTCCCACGATGGGAGTTGTGAGAAGCTCCCAACTGCAAAGATTCTTCTGCAGGAAAATTGAGACCTGTGGGTAGGCTCCAGGACAACGATTCCGAGCAGGGTTCTAAGGATGGATGGCTGGGTAGCCCACCTCGCATTCCAATTGTTTCCAAGCATCAAGACAGGTCAGATCTGCTGGTTCTGGGGGAGCAACCGAGGATGCTGAGTTGAAATGGACTCTCCCGTGGATGTGACCTTATATGATTTTGTGTGATGGAGATCTTGGAATATAGCGGTGGCACTGGGGCACTGAAGGGTTCTCCAAAAGAGAGGCTTTCACACAGCTCCATCGTGCAAGTTTCCCATGTGTAGATGAGATTTGTTCTGATGGGTGAGTCAAGAAACAGCCATATGCTGTTACTGAAACCCAGGCCTCTGAGGAGAGATGCCTGGAAACCAAAGCAATGGATCCGATAGGTGCCTAGGGGCCTGTTCGTTCCATTTTACCTCAGGGGACATCAGTCTACGGGTCTGAGTGCCGGTAGGTGCTCAGATGGGCCCAGATGCCCTGTTTGTCATGGGAAGCCACAAATATTGGGATGGCCACAAGGACGTTGGAGGTTTATCCTATTAGTAGGGTTGTGGCCTTTGGAATGGGCACACAGAATTCCATTCGAGAGGGCAAAAACAGTAGTCAGGTTGGGCTCCAGATACCTGAGCCTTTAGGGTGTGTAGGTCAGGGTTGTTTGGACAGTTGTCTGAAAACACAAACTCGGCTTATGTTTCGTGTCATAGGTATGGCAGGACTGATTTAAAGACCATGAGGAGAACTCTTCGGGATATGAAAAAAGGGCGAGTGTGAGGCTCTTGCTACAGTTTTAGTCTCTGGATATCGTGTCACTCATGTTCGTGAAAATCCAGGGTGACTTCTTGGGAAATGGACGACTCTTACTCTCTGGGGGTTTGGCCCCGTCCAAAGAGTTTGGGATCATTCTGTGGGATGGAAGAAGTCCGTTGTTCTTTTGTTGTTGATTTGTTTTGTTTTGTTTTTCAACCTCAGGTGTCCCACCAAATGAGGGATTCCAGAGTAGAGCCCTGGGGAGGGGCGCCTGGACAACCAGAAATCTGGTTAAATATTGGGGCCTAGGCACATGTCAAGCCCATTATGACATCTATGATCCAGCCACTGAGAGGACGTACTAGAGGACAGGACTCACGCTGAGGGTCACAATGCGTGTTTATGCCCGCGTGGCACTCAAGAATGGGCAGGGCCTCAGAGTGAATGCTGATTTCTCCTACACTGAACGTTGGACAACATGTCAACCACAAGGTTTCTTGCCATTGTTAAGGAAGAGTTCTGATTTCTGCATCACAGTCACCCCTGGGCAGTGATTGGAGATAAGGTCTAGGTTCAGAAGCCTGAAAACTGAGGTAGGGAATAGATGATGAACTAAGGCCATGGTGGGTCTGATGTGCTCAGTGTGCAGTCAGCTGTCTGGGTGTTGGTCACGAGGTCTGGGCTCAGGTTGTCAGACAGTGCATTAGTGCCCAGGTTAGACTATATATTTTGGGTGCATTCGAGTGCCGTGTAGGTTCTTATCTGAAGAACTCTTCAGGATCTGAAGAATGAGCGAATCGGATGCGCGTGCTCAGGCTTTTGTCTCTGGATTTTGTATCAGCGATGGCAGTGGAATGTTGGGGAGGCCTCATGGGCCATGGACGAATCTCGCTCTCTGTGGATTTGGCCCGATCCAAATTTGTTTTTTCATCAATCTGTGGGATGGGAGGACTCCTTTCAGGTTTCTTACCTCAGGAGTCCCACCAAAATAGGAATTCCAAAGCAGAGCCCTGGGGAATATTGAAGGGAAAACCCGAACAATGGTTAAAAATTGGGGCCTAGGGGCATGGCAAGACCAATATGCTGTCTCTCCAACCAGCCACTGAGAGGCCTTACTTAAGGACTGGGCTCAGGCTGAGGGTCACAATGTGTGTTTGTGACCAATGTGGATCCTGAGGCCATGGGGGTTTTCAATGATGGGAGTTGTGAGAAGCTCCCTACTGCAAAGATTCTTCTGCAGGACTATTAAGACCTGTTTGTTGGCTCCAGAACAACGATTCCGAGAGGGTTCTAAGGATGGATGGCTGGGAAGCCCACCTCGCATTCCAATTGTCTCCAAGCAACAAGACAGGACAGATCTGCTGGATCTGGGGGAGCAAATGAGGAGGCTGAGTTGAAATGGACTCTCCCGTGGATGTGTCCTAATATGATTTTGTGTCTAAGGATACCTTGGAATGAAGCGGTGGCACTGGGGCCCTGAAGGGTTCTCCTAAAGAGAGGCTTTCACACAGCTCCATCGTGCAAGTTTCCCATGTGTAGATGAGATTTGTTCTGATGGTGAATCAAGAAAGAGCCATATGCTGTTATTGAAATCCAGGCCTCTGAGGTGAGATGCCTGGAATCAAACCAATGGATCCGATAGGTGCCTAGGGGCCTGTTCGTTCCTTTTTACCTCAGGGGACATCAGTCTACGGTCTGAGAGCAGGTAGGTGCTCAGATGGGGCCAGATTGCCCCAGTTTGTCCTGGGAAGCCACAAATATTGTGATGGCCTCAGGGACTTTGGAGGATTATACTCTTAGTAGGGTTGTGGCCATTGGAATGGGCACATACAATTCCCTTGGATAGGGCAAGCACAGTCTTCAGGTTTGGCCTCAGGGACCTGAGCCTGTAGGGTGTGTAGGCCAGAGCTGTTGGGACAGTTGTCTGAAAACATAAACTCGGCTTATGTTTCGGGTCATAGGTATGGTAGGACTGATCTACAGACCATGAAGAGAACTCTTCGGGATATGAAAAAAAGGGCGAGAGTGAGACTCTTGCTCAAGTTTTTGTCTCTGGATATCGTGTCACTCATGGTCGTGATATTTCCGGGTGAATTCTTGGGAAATGGACGAGTCTTACTCTCTGGGGCTTTGGCCCCGTCCAAAGAGTTTGGGGTCATTCTGTGGGATGGAAGAAGTCCATTTTTGTTGTTGTTGATTTGTTTTGTTTTGTTTTTTCTACCTCAGGTGTCCCACTAAATGAGAGATTCCAGAGTAGAGCCCTGGGGAGTTGTGACTGGA
This sequence comes from Mustela putorius furo, assembly GCF_011764305.1. Taxonomy (NCBI): domain Eukaryota; kingdom Metazoa; phylum Chordata; class Mammalia; order Carnivora; family Mustelidae; genus Mustela; species Mustela putorius. The sequence continues at coordinate 65,086 of NW_025421637.1, forward strand.
CAACCAAAAATCTGGTTAAAAATTGGGGCCTAGGGACATGTCAAGCCCATTATGACATCTAATAATCCAGCCACTGAGAGGACGTACTAGAGAACAGGACTCACGCTGAGGGTCACAATGCGTGTTTATGCCCTCGTCGCACTCAAGAATTGGAGGGGCCTCAGGGTGAATGCTGGTTTCTCCTACAATGAACGTTGGACAACAGGCCAACCACAAGGTTTCTTGCCATAGGTAAGGAAGAGTTCTGATTTCTGCATCACAGTCACCCCTGGGGAGTGATTGGAGATAAGGTCTAGGTTCTGAGGCCTGAAAACTGAGGTAGGGAAGAGATGATGACCTAAGGCCATGGCGGGTCAGATGTGCTCAGTGTGCAGTCAGCTGTCTGGGTGTTGGTCACGAGGTCCGGGCTCAGGTTTTCAGAGTGTGCATTAGTGCCCAGGTTAGACTATATATATTTTGGGTGCATTCGAGTGCCGTGTAGGTTCTTATCTGAAGAACTCTTCAGGATATGAAGAATGAGCGAGTCTGAGGCGCATGCTCATGCTGCTCTTTTGTCTTTGGATATTGTATCAGCGATGGCCGTGGAATGTTGGGGAGGTCTCATGGGCCATGGACGAATCTCGCTCTCTGTGGATTTGGCCCGATCCCAATTGTTTTCGTCGTCAATCTGTGGGATGGGAGGACTCCTTTCAGGTTTCTTAACTCAGGAGTCCCACCAAAAGAGGAATTCCAAAGCAGAGCCCTGTGGAAGAGTGAAGGGACAACCCGAACTATGGTTAAAAATTGGGGCCTAGGGGAATGGCAAGCCCAATATGCTGTCTCTCCATCCAGCCACTGAGAGGCCTTACCTGAGGACTGGGCTCAGGCTGAGGGTCAAAATGTGTGTTTGTGACCAATGTGGCCCCCAATCATGGGTGGGGCCTCATGGGCCCCACTGGTTTCAAGTACACTGAACCTTGGACAACATGCCAACCACAAGGTTTCTTGCCATGGGGAAAGAGTTCTTATTTCTGCATCATTTTCAAACCGGGGCCGTGATTGGAGATAAGGTCTAGGATCTGAAGCCTGAAAACCGAGATTGAGAAGAGATGACGACCTAAGGCCATGGCGGGTCCGATGTGCTCAGTGTGCGGCCAGCATTCTGGGTGGGGCCAGGAGGTGTAGGCTCAGGCTGTGTCAGAAAGGGCATTAGTGCCCAGATCAGCCTATATATTTGTGGTACAGCCGAATGGCGTTCATGTTGATCCTAATTTGGGGTTTCTGGGTAGCCCCAGAAGGCAATGTTTTTCTTCTGGAGGGCAGGCGGAGTGCTGCATTGTAGTTCTGGATTGCCATTCTGGAAGGTTTGTGGTTCAGATGTCTGAGAACGGAAGTCTGAGAAACCAAGCTAGGGCTAGGTTTCTGGGTGAGGATATAGCAGGCACAATCTACACACCTGAATCGAGATCTCTGCTTCTGAAGTCAGGGTGAGAATCAGACGATCGCTCAGGTTGGACATTCTGTCCCTGATGGCCCCTTCTTGAAGGGGTAGGTGGATCGCGAGGCCATGGCGGTTTTTCCCACGATGGGAGTTGTGAGAAGCTCCCAACTGCAAAGATTCTTCTGCAGGACAATTGACACCTGGTGGTTGGCTCCAGAACAACGATTCTGAGCAGGGTTCTAAGGATGGATGGCTGGGTAGTCCACCTCGCATTCCAATTGTCTCCAAGCAAAAGAGAGGTTAAATCTGCTGGATCTGGGGGGAGCAAATGAGGAGGCTGAGTTGAAATGGACTCTCCAGTGGATGTGTCCTAATATGATTTTGTGTCTAAGGAGACCTTGGAATGAAGCGGTGGCACTGGGGACCTGAAGGGTTCTCCTAAAGAGAGGCTTTCACACAGCTCCATCGTGCAAGTTTCCCATGTGTAGATGAGATTTGTTCTGATGGTGAGTCCAGAAACAGCCATATGCTGTTATTGAAATCCAGGCCTTTGAGGAGGAGAGATGCCTGGAAGCCAAACCAATGGATCCGATAGGTTCCTAGGGCCTGCCTGTTCGTTCCTTTTTACCTCTAGTTACATCAGTCTACGGTCTGAGAGCAGGTAGGTGCTCAGATGGGCCCAGATTGCCCCTGTTTTTCCTGGGAACCCACAAATATTGTGATGGCCTCAGGGACTTTGGAGGATTATACTCTTAGTATGGTTGTGGCCATTGGAATGTGCACATACAATTCCCTTGGATAGGGCAAGTACAGTCTTCAGGTTTGGACTCAGGGCCCTGAGCCTGTAGGGTGTGTAGGACAGAGCTGTTGGGACAGTTGTCTGAAAACAGAAACTCGGCTTATGTTTCAGGTCATAGGTATGGCAGGACTGATCTACAGACCATGAGGAGAACACTTTGGGATATGAAAAATGGGTGAGTGTGAGGCTCTTGCTCACTTTTTTGTCTCTAGATATTGTGTCACTCATGGTCGTGAAATTTCCGGGTGACATCATGGGAAATGGACGAGTCTTACTCTCTGGGGGTTTGGCCCCGTCAAAGGAGTTTGGGGTCACTCTATGGGATGGAAGAAGTCCGTTATTTTTGTTGTTGTTGATTTGTTTTGTTTTGTATTTCTACCTCAGGTGTCCCACCCAATGAGGGATTCCAGAGTAGAGCCCTGGGTAGATGTGACTGGACAACCAGAAATCTGGTTATAAATTGGGGCCTAGGGACATGTCAAGCCCATTATGATATCTAATGGTCCAGCCACTGAGAGGACGTACTAGAGGACAGGACTCACGTTGAGGATCACAATGCGAGTATATGCCCTCGTCGCACTCAAGAATGGGGCGGGGCCTCAGGGTGAATGCTGGTTTCTCCTACACTGAACGTTGGACAACAGGCCAACCACAAGGTTTCTTGCCATAGGTAAGGAAGAGTTCTGATTTCTGCATCACAGTCACCCCTGGGCAGTGAGTGGAGATAAGGTCTAGGTTCTGAAGCCTGTAAAAAACTGAGGTAGGGAAGGATGATGACATAAGGCCATGGCGGGTCAGATGTGCTCAGTGTGCGGTCAGCTGTCTGGGTGTTGATCACGAGGTCCGGGCTCAGGTTGTCAGACAGTGCTTTAGTGCCCAGGTTAGACTATATATTTTGGGTACCTTCGAGTGCCGTGTAGGTTCTTATCTGAAGAACTCTTCAGGATATGAAGAATGAGCGAGTCTGATGTGCGTGCTCAGGCTATTGTCTCTGGATTTTGTATCAGCGATGGCCATGGAATGTTGGGGAGGCCTCATGGGCCATGGACGAATCTCGCTCTCTGTGGATTTGGCCCGATCCCAATTGTTTTTTTCGTCAATCTGTGGGATGGGAGGACTCTTTTCAGGTTTCTTACCTCAGGAGTCCCACCAAAAGAGGAATTCCAAAGCAGAGCCCTGGGGATGTGTGAAGGGACAACCCGAACTATGGTAAAAAATTGGGGCCTAGGGGCATGGCAAGACCAATATGCTGTCTCTCCATCCAGCCACTGAGAGACCTTACCTGAGGACTGGGCTCAGGATGAAGGTCACAATGTGTGTTTGTGACCAATGGTGGATCGCGAGGCCATGGCGGTTTTCCCACGATGGGAGTTGTGAGAAGCTCCCAACTGCAAAGATTCTTCTGCAGGACAATTGACACCTGTTCGTTGGCTCTTGAACAACGATTCTGAGCAGGGCTCTAATGACAGATGGCTGGGTAGCCCACCTCGCATTCCAATTGTCTCCAAGCAACAAGATATGTTAGATCTGCTGAATCTGGGGGAGCTAATGAGGAGGATGAGTTGAAATGGACTCACCCGTGGATGTGTCCTAATATGATTTTGTGTCTAAGGAGACCTTGGAATGAAGCGGTGGTACTGGGGCCCTGAAGGGTTCTCCTAAAGAGAGGCTTTCACACAGCTCCATCGTGCAAGTTTCCCATGTGTATATGAGATTTGTTCTGATGGGTGAGTCAAGAAACAGCCTTATGCTGTTATTGAAATCCAGGCCTCTGAGTAGAGATGCCTGGAAGCCAAACCAATGGATCCGATAGGTGCCTAGGGACCTGTTCGCTCCTTTTTACCTCTGGGGACATCAGTCTACGGTCTGAGAGGAGGTAGGTGCTCAGATGGGCCGAGATTGCCCCTGTTTGTCCTGGGAAGACACAAATATTGGGATGGCCTCAGGGACTTTGGAGGATTATACTCTTAGTTGGGTTGTGGCCATTGGAATGGGCTTATACAATTCCCTTGTAGAGGGCAAGCACATTCGTTAGATTTGGCTCCAGGGCCCTGAGCCTGTAGGGTGTGTAGGCCAGGGCTCTTTGGACAGTTGTCTGAAAACACAAACTCGGCTTATGTTTCGGGTCTTAGGTATGGCAGGACTTTCTACATACCATGAGGAGAATTCATCGCGATATGAAAAAAGGGCGAGTGTGAGGCACTTGCTCAAGTTTTTTCTCTCTGGATATCCTGTCACTCATGGTCGTGAAATTTCCTGGTGACTTCATGGGAAATCACGAGTCTTACTCTCTGGGGGTTTGGCCCCGTCCAAAGAGTTTGGGGTCATTCTGTGGGATGGAAGAAGTCCGTTGTTCTGTTGTTGTTGATTTGTTTTGTTTTGTTTTTCAACCTCAGGTGTCCCACCAAATGAGGTATTCCAGAGTAGAGCCCTGGGGAGGGGCGCCTGGACAACCAGAAATCTGGTTAAAAATTGGGGCCTAGGGACATGTCAAGCCCATTATGACATCTAATGGTCCAGCCACTGAGAGGACGTACTAGAGGACAGGACTCACGCTGAGGGTCACCATGCGTGTTTATGCCCTCGTCGCACTGAAGAATGGGTGGGGCCTCAGGGTTAATGTTGGTTTCTCCTACACTGAACGTTGGACAACATGCCAACCACAAGGTTTCTTGCCATGGGTAAGGAAGAGTACTGATTTCTGCATCACAGTCACCCCTGGGCAGTGATTGGAGATAAGGTCTAGGTTCTGAAGCCTGAAATCTGAGATAGGGAAGAGATGATGACCTAATGCCTTGTCGGGTCTGATGTGCTCAGTGTGCGGTCAGCTCTTTGGGGAGTTGACCACGATATCGGGCTCAGGTTTTGAGACAGTGCATTAGTGTCCAAGTTAGACTATACATTTTGGATGCATTCGAGTGCCGTGTAGGTTCTTATCTGAAGAACTCTTCAGGATATGAAGAATGAGCGAGTCTGAGGCGCGTGCTCAGGATTTTGTCTCTGGATTTTGTATCAGCGATGGCCGTGGAATGTTGGGGAAGCCTCATGGGCCATGGAAGAATCTTGCTCTCTGTGGATTTGGCCCGATCCCAATTGTTTTTTCGTCAATCTGTGGGATGGGAGGACTCCTTTCAGGTTTGTTACCTCAGGTGTCCCACCAAAAGAGGAATTCGGAAGCATAGACCTGGGGAAGAGTGAAGGGACAACCCCAACTACGGTAAAAAAATTGGGGCCTAGGGGCATGGCAAGCCCAATATGTTGTCTCTCCATCCAGCCACTGAGAGGCCTTACCTGAGGACTGGGTCAGGCTGAGGGTCACAATGTGTGTTTGTGACCAATATGGCCCGCAAGCATGGATGGGGCCTTATGGGCCACACTGGTTTCAACTACACTGATTCTTGGACAACATGCCAACTACAAGGTTTCTTGCCATGGGGAAAGAGTTCTGATTTCTGCATCATTTTCAAACCCGGGCCGTGATTGGAGATAAGGTCTAGGTTCTGAAGCCTGAAAACCGAGTTTGAAGAGAAGAGATGACGTCCTAAGGCCATGGCGGTTCCGATGTGCTCAGTGTGCGGCCAGCTGTCTGGGTGGGGCCAGGAGATCCAGGCTCAGGCTGCGTCAGAAAGGGCATTAAGGCCCAGGTCAGCCTATATATTTGGGGTACTGCCGAATGGCGTGCAGGTTGATCCTCATTTGGGGTTTCTGGGTAGCCCCAGAGGGCAATGTTTTTCTTCTGGAGGGCAGGCAAAGTGCTGCATTGTAGTTCTGAATTGCCAAATTCGAGGTCTTGTGGGCCAGTAGTCTGAGGACGGAAGTCTGAGAAGCCAAGCTAGGCCTAGGTTTGTGGGTGAGGATATGGCAGGCACAATCTACAGTCCTGAATCTAGATCTCGTGCATCTGAAGTCAGGGCGAGGATCAGACCATCGCTCAGGTTGGACATTCTGTCCCTGAGGGCCCCTACTTGAAGGGGGGGTGTTCTCGAGGCCATGGGGGTTTTCCGACGATGGGAGTTGTGAGAAGGTCCCAATTGCAAAGATTCTTCTGCAGGACAATTGATACCTGGTGGTTGGCTCCAGGACAACGTTTCCATTCAGGGTTCTAAGGATGGATGGCCGGGTACCCCACCTCGCATTCCAATTGTCTCCAAGCAACAAGACAGGTCAGATCTCCTGGATCTGGGGGAGCAACCGAGGAGGCTGAGTTGAAATGTACTCTACCGTGGATGTGTCCTAATATGATTTTGTGTCTATGGAGACCTTGGAATGAAGCGGTGGCACTGGGGCCCTGAAGGGTTCTCCTAAATAGAGGCTTTCACACAGCTCCATCGTGCAAGTTTCCCATGTGTAGATGAGATTTGTTCTGATGGTGAGTCAAGAAACAGCCATATGCTGTTATTGAAATCCAGGCCTCTGAGGAGAGATGCCTCGAAACCAAAGCAATGGATCCGATAGGTGCCTAGGGGCCAGTTCGTTCCTTATTACCTCTAGGGATATCAGTCTACGGGTCTGAGTGCAGGTAGGTGCTCAGATGGGCACAGATTGCCCCTTTTTTGTCCAGGGAAGCCACCACTATTGGGATGGCATCAGGAATTTTGGCGGTTTATCCTCTAAGTAGGGTTGTGGCCATTGGAATGGGCACATACAATTCCCTTGGAAAGGGCAAGCACAGTCTTCAGGTTTGGCCTCAGGGGCCTGAGCCTGTAGGGTGTGTAGGCCAGAGCTGTTGGGACAGTTGTCTGAAAACACAAACTCGGCTTATGTTTCAGGTCATAGGTATGGCAGGACTGATCTTCAGACCATGAGGAGAACACTTTTGGATATGAAAAATGGGCGAGTGTGAGGCTCTTGCTCACGTTTTTGTCTCCAGATATTGTGTCACTCATGATCGTGAAATTTCCGGGTGACTTCATAGGAAATGAACGAGTCTTACTCTCTGGGGTTTGGCCCCGTCCAAGGAGTTTGGGGTCACTCTGTGGGATGGAAGAAGTCCGTTTTTTTTTTTTTGTTGTTGTTGTTGATTTGATTTGTTTTGTTTTTCAACCTCAGGTGTTCTACTAAATGAGGGATACCAGAGTACAGCTCTGGGGAGTTGTGACTGGACAACCAGAAATCTGGTTAAAAATTGGGGCCTAGGGACATGTCAAGCCCATTATGAAATCTAATGGTCCAGCCACTGAGAGGACGTACTAGAGGATTGGACTCACGCTGAGGGTCACAATGCGTGTTTATGCCCTCGTTGCACGAAAGAATGGGCGTGACCTCAGGGTGAATGCTGGTTTCTCCTACATTGAACGTAGGACAACATGGCAACCACAAGGTTTCTTGCCTTGGGTAAGCAGGATTTCTGATTTCTGCATCACAGTCACCCCTGGGCAGTGATTGGAGATAAGGTCTAGGTTCTGAAGCCTGAAAACTGAGGTAGGGCAGAGATGATGACCTAAGGCCATGGCGGGTCTGATGTGCTCAGTGTGCGTTCAGCTGTCTGGGTGTTGCTCAGGAGGTCCTGGCTCAGGTTGTGTCAGACAGTGCATTACTGCCCAGGTTAGACTATATAATTTTGGTACATTCGAGTGCCGTGTAGGTTTATTCTCATTTAATGTGCCCGGGGCAGCTCATTAGGCAATATATTTTTTCTAGAGGGCAGGCAGAGTGCTGCAATGATGGTCCGGAATTGCCAAACTTGTAGGCTTCGGGGCCAGGAGTGTGAGGATGGAAGTCTGAGAACACAAGCTAGACTTGGGTTTCAGGGCGAGGGCACGGCACGTACCCCCTGAAGATCTGAAGCAATATGTCATGCTTCTGAAATCAGAGCGAGGATCAGACGTTGGCTCAGCTTGGATTTTCTGTTCATGACGGCTCCTTCATGAAGGGAGAGGAATCGAGCGTGGAGGTTTTCCCACGTTGGGAGTGGTGGGATGCCCCCTCCAAGGATTCCTTCTGCGTGAAAATTGAGACCTGTTGGACAGCTCCAGGACATCCCATATGGATGAGTCCAGACCAACGTTCGAGGATGGATGCCTGGGAAGCCCACATCACATTCCAATTATCTCCTAGGGACAAGACAGTTTAGATCTGATGGCTCTGCGGGAGCAACCGGGGTGGCTGAGTTGAAATGAACTTTCCTGAGGATGGGTCTAATGTGTGTTTGTGTCCATGAGGGCCTTGGAATGGGGGCGGTGGCACCGGTACCCTGAAGTATTCTCCTCAGCTTTTGACATAGCTCCCATGCACAAGTTTCCTTGTGGAGACGAGTTTGGTTCTGATGGGTGCCTCAGGGAAAACCCCAATGCTGGTATTGGAAACCAGGGTTTTGAGGAGACATGCCTGTAAACCAAAGCTATGAATCCGATTTTGGCCTAGGGTCCTGTCTGGTTCAATCTTCTTCTCTGGGGACATCCATCAAGGGTATGAGAGGAGGTAGATGCTCAGCTGGTGTCAGACTGAACTTTTTTGTCCCGGGCGACCTATACTATTGGGATGGCCGCAGGGACTTTGGAGGGTTCTCCTAATTTGTACGATTTTGGACAATGGAATGGGCAGAATTACCCATGGATTCGGTAGGCACAGACCTATTGTGTGGCTCCAGGGTCCCCAGCCTGGATGGTGTGTGGCCCAGGACTTTGAGGACAGAAGTCTGTCTGAAAACACACAAACTCAGCTTATGTTTTTGGGGACGTAGGTATGGCAGGCCCGATCTACAAACCATGAGAAGACATCATCAGGATATGAAGAAAGTGCGAGTCTGAGGCGCTTGCTCACTTTTGTCTCTGGATTTTTTTTTCAGCAATGGCCGTGGAAAGTTGAGGAGGCCTCATGGGCCATGGACGAATCTTGCTCTCTGTGGATTTGGCCCCGATCCCAATTGTTTTTCGTCAACCTGTTGGATGGAGGACTCCTTTCAGGGTTGTTACATCAGTTGTCCATCAAAAGAGGAATTTCAAAGCAGAGCCCTGGGGAAGAGTGAAGGGACAACCCGAACTATGGTTAAAAATTGGGGCCTAGGGGCATGGCAAAGACCAATATGCTGTCTCTTCATCCAGCCACTGAAGGCCTTACCTGAGTACTGGGCTCAGGCTGAAGGTCACAATGTGTGTTTGTGACCAATGTGGCCCCAAAGCATGGGCGGGGCCTCATGGGCCACACTGGTTTCAAGTACACTGAACCTTGGACAACATGCCAACAACAAGGTTTCTTGCCATGGGGAAAGAGTTCTTATTTCTGCATCATTATCAAACCCGGGCCGTGATTGGAGATAAGGTCTTGAGTGCGACGATGGCATAAACACACATTGTGACCCTCAGCGTGAGTCCTGTCCTCTTGTACGTCCTCTCAGTGGCTTGACCATTAGATGTCATAATGGGCTTGACATATCCCTAGGCCCCAATTTTTTAACCAGATTTCTGGTTGTCCAGTCGCCCCTCCCCATGGCTCTATTCTGGAATCCCTCATTTGAGGGACACCTGAGGTTGAAAAACAAAACAAAACAAATCAATAACAACAGAACAACGGACTTCTTCCATCCCACAGAATGACCCCAAACTCTATGGACGGGGCCAAACACCCAGAGAGTAAGACTCGTCCATTTCCCATGAAGTCACCCGGAAATTTCACGACCATGCGTGACACGATACCCAGAGACAAAAACTTGAGCAAGAGCCTCACCCTCGCCCTTTTTTCATATCCCAAAGAGTTCTCCTCATGGTCTGTAGAGCAGTCCTGCCATACCTATGACCCGAAACATAAGCCGAGTTTGTGTTTTCAGACAACTGTCCCAACAGCCCTGGCCTACACAGCCTACAGGCTTAGGCCCCTGGAGCCAAGCTGAGGACTGTACTTGCCCTCTCCAAGGGAATTCTGTGTGCCCATTCCAATGGCCACAACGCTACTAATAGGAAAACCTCCAAAGTCCCTGAGGCCATCCCAATAGTGGTGGCTTCCCCAGGACAAACAGGAGCAATCTGAGCCCATCTGAGATCCTACCTGCACTCAGACTTGTAGACTGATATCCCCAGAGGTAAAAAGGAACTAACAGGCCCTTAGGCCCTAATCGCATCCATTGCTTTGGTTTCCAGGCATCTCTCCTCAGAGGCCTGGATTTCAGTAGTACCAGCATATGGCTGTTTCTTGACTCACCCATCAGAACAAATCTCATCTACACATGGGAACCTTGCCGATGGAGCTTATGTGAAAAGCCTCTCTTTAGGAGAACCCTTCAGGGCCCCAGTGCCACCACCGCTTCATTCCAAGGTCTCCAAGGACACCAAAATCAAATTAGGACACATCCACGGGAGAGTCCATTTCAATTCAGCCTCCTCGATTGCTCCCCCAGATCCAGCAGATCTAACCTGTCTTGTTGCTTGCAGACAATTGGAATGCGAGGTGGGGCTACCCAGCCATCCATCTTAGAACCCTGCTCGAGAATCATTGTCCTGGAGCCAACCAACAGGTCTCGAATTTTCCTGCAGTAAAGAATCTTTACAGTTGGGACTTCTCCACAACTCCCATCGTGGGGAACACCGCCATGGCCTTGAGATCCAACCACCCACCCTTCAAGAAGGGGCCATCATGGACAGAATGTCCAACCTGAACGATCATCTGATCCTTGCCCTGACTTCAGAAGAAACGAGATCCTCGATTCAGGTCTGTAGATTGCTTCCTGCCATATCCTCACTCCCGAAACCTAGCATAGCTTGGATTTCGTCAGACTTCCCGTCCCTCAGACTACTGGAC